>NC_069509.1:133927523-133957523 GCF_027579735.1 Bombina bombina | reverse complement strand
CAGTGACAATATCTAGCTATGCTTCACATGCACATGCAGAGAAAAATGTTAACACTAAATCAGTGATAACTTTTACTAGAAGCATTTTTTGCCAATACATGTATATTACAAATATGTTTCTATTCAAAAATGTAATAAATCTATGTACATTTAAATTTTGACTGGAATGTCCTTTTAAGACCCAAACTACATCCAAGCTAACAAGTGATCTCTGTTTAGCATTTTATTTGGCTCTAAACAGAGAGATAGATGGGACTAAAATTTCCTAATTGATGTGTAAGTTTGTCCTTAAAGTGAATGTAAATTTTGATGACCGGTTTTTAAATTTTGATGACCGGTTTTTAAAAATTCGATTAACACTTATGATACAATGTTCCTTAGAATATTTTTGATGAGTTTAGCTTTTGTTAATAAAAAGTTTCAGTTTGTTCATTTAGTAGGTTTCAGATACCTATTCATTAATACAATTTTCTCATCTGTGTAAAATGCCATTCAAGTTCAGAGCGTTGCAATAAATAGAAGACTAAAAAGATGACATTTTCCTCAGAATATTTTTTATTTAGTGTAGGTTACAGATACCAGTTCATTAGTACAATTTGCTAGGTTTCAGATAGCAGTTAGTTAAATTGAGTAGGTTTCAGATCCCATTCATGAATACAATTTTCTCATCTGTGTAAAACGTTATTCAAGTTCAGAATGCTGCAATTAATTGAAGTCTATAATGATGCAATGTTCCTCAGAATATGTTTTGTTGAGTTTAGCTTTCGTTAATAAAACGTTCTCATCTGATGCAATGCTCATCAGAAGATTTTTCTTTTGCTTAGGTTTCAGACACCTTTTCATTCATCATATTTTCTAATCTGTGTTTTCTATTATATTTGAAATGAGTTTGGATTTCACAGGTTTCTATCCATTCATAACGTGTCCCCCCGTTGTCTACTCTATTATACTTTGCCGAAAAAAGACTAGACATTCTATAGAATACTAAGGTATTCTATGAAATGCTTAGGTAAAGTATATAAAGTCAGAATGAAAGAACTCATAGTTTGTCAAAACGCATTCTATACAATGCCTGAGTTTTGCACTTTGCCTGCACATATAAACACAACTAAAGATAAAGATATAAAAACAGATGGGAATATTGAAGAAACACATCTATTATACAGCCATTTATTGGATTGAACTGTCTGGAGGAACCAAGATTATTCACAGATAATAAAAACAACAAAAGGTATACAGTAAAAGTAGACTATAGAATTAATTATAGCACATACAATAACACATGCAGAATTGTATATAATGTATCTAAACAAGTATACTTGTATACACACACACAATTGTATAAACATACATTTTCACACAGCTGTATAAATAAACATACATACATACATACACACATACATACATAAACATACATACGTACATAAACAAACATACATAAACATACATACATACATACATACATACGTACATACATAAACAAACATACACACATACATTCATAAACAAACATACATACATACATACGTACGTACATAAACAAACATATATACATACACATATACATACATACACACATACATGCATACATATGTACATACATACACACATACATACATACTTACATACATACACACATACACACATATACATACATACACACATACATAAACAAACATACATACATAAACAAACATACACACATACATACATACATACACACATACATAAACACACATACATACATACCTACATACATAAACAAACATACACACATACATAAACACATAAACACACATACACACATACATTCATAAACAAACATACATACACACATACATACATACATGCGTTAATACATAAACAAACATATATACATACACATATACATACATACACATACATACATACATACATACACAAATACATACACACACACATACATACATACACATATACAAATACATACACACATACACACATACATACATACACACATACACATACATACATACACACACATACCTACATACATACATACATACACACACACACACACACACACACACACACACACACACATACATACACACATACACACACATACATACACACATACACACACACACATACACACATACACACACACATACATACGTACATACATACACACATACATAGATACATACATACATAAAAACACATCTACCTCATAATGGGGCCCAATATTCCTCTTTTTTGTGTGTGAAGAATTATATTTACACATCTTGAATCCTGCATAGCAAGATAAACAGTTCTTGAAGGGACAGTATACTGTAAATTGTTGTCCCTTAATGTGTTTCCAATGGCTTGTTATACCAGCTAGAGTATAAAATGTGTGAGATACTGCTTCTTTATTTGTATATATGAAATAGTTTGGTTTGTTCTTTGAAACTACAACTCATCAAAATGGGTTGAGCTTGCAAGGAAATCAAATATCCTTAGTTTATCACTTTCTGTAAACCAAAACCCCATACTTGATGATCGAAACATACCCGATGTGGCAATATATTTAAAAGGGATCCGTTGCGGAAATTAGAATATTCAAAAGTGCTGACAATATTTTCAAAGTATCATCATCACCTACATATCACACATGTACATTGCCTATTTTGTGCATTCGGTACACAACCAAATAAGCGAATGGCAGCCTACACAAATGAAAAGAATGAAGAAAGAATGTATTAATTAAAAGCTTTAATATATTTGTTTATTCATTATTCTTTTAATAAAAAAAAAACAACCCAATAAACCGGCTAAACAGCCCTACACTAATAACCCTTAAACACGATAACCACTACCGTAACCTAATAATCCAAAAAAACAACCCAATAAACCCGCTAATCAGCCCTATACTAATAACCCTTAAACACGATAACCACTACCGTAACCTAATAATATAAAAAAACAACCCAATAAACCCACTAAACAGCCCTACACTAATAACCCTTAAACACGATAACCACTACCGTAACCTAATAATCCAAAAAAACAACCCAATAAACCCGCTAATCAGCCCTACACTAATAACCCTTAAACACGATAACCATTACCGTAACCTAATAATATAAAAAAACAACCCAATAAACCCGCTAATCAGCCCTACACTAATAACCCTTAAACACGATAACCACTACCGTAACCTAATAATATAAAAAAACAACCCAATAAACCCGCTAAACAGCCCTACACTAATAACCCTTAAACACGATAACCACTACCGTAACCTAATAATATAAAAAAACAACCCAATAAACCCACTAAACAGCCCTACACTAATAACCCTTAAACACGATAACCACTACCGTAACCTAATAATCCAAAAAACAACCCAATAAACCCGCTAATCAGCCCTACACTAATAACCCTTAAACACGATAACCATTACCGTAACCTAATAATATAAAAAAACAACCCAATAAACCCGCTAATCAGTTCTACACTAATAACCCTTAAACACGATAACCACTACCGTAACCTAATAATATAAAAAAACAACCCAATAAACCCGCTAAACAGCCCTACACTAATAACCCTTAAACACGATAACCACTACCGTAACCTAATAATATAAAAAAACAACCCAATAAACCCGCTAATCAGCCCTACACTAATAACCCTTAAACATGATAACCACTACCGTAACCTAATAATCCAAAAAAACAACCCAATAAACCCACTAATCAGCCCTACACTAATAACCCTTAAACATGATAACTACTAACGTAACATAATAATCCAAAAAAAAAAAGTATAAAAAAATCCATGGAAATTTTTTTTTCTCCAAAAAAGCTATGAATTTTTTCTTAAAAAATAAGCAATGAAAAAAAATTCTCTTCCTTTTTCAACAGATGAAATCCACAATCATTCAGGCGGAAAAAATAATTTAAAAAATCCATAAACCACCCCCCAAGGGTTCTCTTCTTTTCTTCATCAGATGTTATCCACAAGGTGGCGGTGGTTACTTGGTTGCAACAGCTCCTCTATGGCGGCAGTGGCTAGTGTGGTCCTCCTCGTGGGTGGCGGTGGCCGTTCCTCCTCAGCTGCAGCGGCTCCTCTTCTTCTTGTATCCACTCTTCATGCTTTACGGCAGCACACTATTTTTTTCTGTCCGTTTCCCCCTTTTATAGGGGTATCCTGGCAGTTCTATTAGTTCAATTTTTTAAATTGTTTGAAATCAGACAACATATTTTCCCAATTGGCTGATTTAAAAAAATAGAAATCCTTCTATTGACTATTGAAACAAAATTAAAAAAAAACAGCTAATACAACTGCCAGGAAATCCCTATAAAAGGGGAAAACTGATAGAAAAAAAAAGTCTGTTGCCAGACTGCACTAAGATCGGATGCAAGAAGAATAAGAGCCCCTACCGAGGAGCCGCTGCCACCGCCACAGAGGAGGACAATAGGAGTCGCCATCATGGAGGAGCTGCTGCCGCTGAGTAGCCACCGCCGAGGACCAGAGGATCTACCATCACCTTGTGGATTATATTTCACCAAGAAAAGAAGAGGACTTTGGATGGTGAGCAATGAATATTTCTTGTGCAGCTTCCTATAAAGCTTATTACAAAGTACTGTTACCCTCATAATAACATCTAATACAAATAATTGAAAAACAATGCACACAAAAGTTATAAGTGCTCAAAGATATGAGGTCAGGCAAAGGACTTTAACTTTGAGATACATGTCTAAATATGTATATATAGATATATGTTTGTCTGTACAGATGTATTTTTTGTGTGTACATATGTATTTACAGACATATATACACATATAAAAACATAAATACATATGTATACATATATAGACATATATATATATATATATATATATATATATATATATATATATATATATATATATATATATATATATATATATATATATATATATATATATATATATATATATATATATATATATATATATATACTGTATATATATAAATATATATAAATAAATATATGTATATACAGTGGGGCAAAAAAGTATTTAGTCAGCCATCCAATTGTGCAAGTTCTCCCACTTAAGAAGATGAGAGAGGCCTGTAATTTTCATCATAGGTATACTTCAACTATGAGAGACAAAATGTGGAAACAAATCCAGACAATCACATTGTCTGATTTTGAAAGAATTTATTTGCAAATTATGGTGGAAAATAAGTATTTGGTCAATATCAAAAGTTCATCTCAATACTTTGTTATATATCCTTTGTTGGCAATGACAGAGGTCAAACGTTTTCTGTAAGTCTTCACAAGGTTGTCACACACTGTTGCTGGTATGTTGGCCCATTCCTGCATGCAGATCTCCTCTAGAGCAGTGATGTTTTGGGGCTGTCGCTGGGCAACACAGACTTTCAACTCCCTCCAAAGGTTTTCTATGGGGCTGAGATCTGGAAACTGGATAGGCCACTCCAGGACCTTGAAATGCTTCTTACAAAGCCACTCCTTTGTTGCCCGGGCGGTGTGTTTGGGATCATTGTCATGCTGAAAAACCCAGCCACGTTTCATCTTCAATGCCCTTGCTAATGGAAGGAGGTTTGCACTCAAAATCTCACGATACATGGCCCCATTCATTCTTTCATGTACACGGATCAGTCATCCTGTTCCCTTTGCAGAGAAACAGCCCCAAACCATGATGTTGCCACCCCCATGCTTCACAGTAGGTATGGTGTTCTTTGGTTGCAACTCAGCATTCTCTCTCCTCCAAACACGACGAGTTGTGTTTCTACCAAACAGTTCTACTTTGGTTTCATCTGACCATATGACATTCTCCCAATCCACTTCTGGATCATCCAAATGCTCTCTAGCATAATTCAGATGGGCCCGGACATGTACTGGCTTAAGCAGGGGGACATGTCTGGCACTGCAGGATCTGAGTCCCTGGCAGTGTAGTGTGTTACTGATGGTAGCCTTTGTTACGTTGGTCCCAGCTCTCTGCAGGTCATTCACTAGGTCCCCCGTGTGGTTCTGGGATGTTTTCTCACTGTTCTTGTGATCATTTTGACCCCACGGGGTGAGATCTTGCGTGGAGCCTCAGATCGAGGGAGATTATCAGTGGTCTTGTATGTATTCCATTTTCTAATTATTGCTCCCACAGTTGATTTCTTCACACCAAGCTGCTTGTCTATTGCAGATTCAGTCTTCCCAGCCTGGTGCAGGTCTACAATTTTGTTTCTGGTGTCCTTCGATAGCTCTTTGGTCTTCACCATAGTGGAGTTTGGAGTGTGACAGTTTGAGGTTGTAGACAGGTTTCTTTTATACTGATAACAAGTTCAAACAGGTGCCATTAATACAGGTAATGAGTGGAGGACAGAGGAGCTTCTTAAAGAAGAAGATACAGGTCTGTGAGATCCAGAAATCTTGCTTGTTTGTAGGTGACCAAATACTTATTTTCCACCATAATATGCAAATAAATTCTTTCCAAATCAGACAATGTGATTGTCTGGATTTGTTTCCACATTTTGTCTCTCATAGTTGAGGTATACCTATGATGAAAATTGCAGGCCTCTCTCATCTTATTAAGTGGGAGAACTTGCACAATTGGTGGCTGACTAAATACTTTTTTGCCCCACTATATATATATATATATATATATATATACATAGAAGAAGCGCACTCCAAAGGTCTTTAATCAAACAATGTGGTCACTTTAATGTGAACGTTTTCGGGTTAAATAACCCGTCTTCAGACAAACAGTGTACAAAAGCACTTAACCACCACCAAATTATAACATCTCATAGAAACTGCAAGACGCCACGTTTTTCCCAGTAGACCCGCCCCCAACACAGGCGTAATCATCCAGGGCAGCGTGAGTCTGCGTATGAAACATCTGTTATAAACAAAATAGAAAACAAATAAAACAAAAACATAATATGAGCATAACTTAAACAGCATGTCACTAGACAGAAACAATCCTACCTACAATAATGTTCGGCTCTATAAGAATGATGATAGGCTCCAATCTACTCTCTACCACAAGGAAACTGATCGGAATGCACTTCTACACTTTACTAGTTGCCACCCACCAGCACTTAGAAAGGCATTACCAAAGTCACAACTCCTAAGGGTGTTGAGGAACAACACAGAGGAAAAGAACAGGAATGAACAACTGGTAGAAATAAAACAGCGCTTCCAGACACGCAATTACCCCACAAAGCTTCTGGAAATACAATGCACACAGCTACTTGAGGATTAGAAAACTATGAAAATTCCAGACATCAACAGAATGACATTTGTCACAACCTACTTTAGTGATAAGAAAGCACTAGCAGATACTATCAGTAAATATTGGGAGAGTGTTAATACTGACAAATCATTAGCTTTACTTCAGACACCACCTCCATGGATTGGATACAGAAGGGCTAGATCCTTGCGGGACTTTCTAGTGAAAACTGACCCAGTACAATTTTACAAAAAAACAACATGGCTAGACACTAAGAAACCAGGGGTTCTTTCTGTGTTTGGGTTGTACGACCTGTGGGGGCCTTATAACGGGCGCCACCTTTACACATCCCCATAAGAGGAAGATCTACAAACATCGGTACCGCTTAACCTGCACCACCACCCACATTGTATACCTCCTACATTGTACATGTGGATTGTACTATGTAGGGAAGACCTCTGATGATCTACAGGTGCGGATAGTGAATCACCGTTCAGCCATCCGCACAGCTTTAAATAAGGGAACATCTGAGCAGCCTGTGGCACGACACTTTCTGGATCTACAACAGAAAGTGACGGATCTGAAGTACACAATTATCGATCATGTTCCCCCCATGAACAGAGGGGGTGATCATAATAAAGTGTTGCTACAAAGAGAGGCTAAATGCACCTTTTATTTGTACACACTAGTTCTTAAGGGTTTGAATAACCACCTTGACTGGCAGATCTTTTTGTAAGAAGCCTGTCTGACTTTTCTGGAATCCACAATCCATTTGAGTCCACTTTCCATTGCATATTCTATTATATACATTGATTATATATATATATATATATATATATATATATATATATATATATATATGTATTAGCTGTCACTTTTTTACAGTATCTTCGTAGTTATATTAATTACCATCCCATATGCTTTATTATTTGTCCTAGCTCATAATATCTACCTCTCTTTGGAGGACCTGGATCTTAACCCGGATTACAGTGAGTTCTATTCGTGCCACCTTAGCTTATATTTGTATGTTATCTAGTACTACTGCATCTGTAAAGGTCCCCAAGAGTGAGTGAGTCCTACTAGGTTAGCCCGCTTTTTGCTAGTTTGTCAGTATTATATATATTGTATCTCCTTATAGTTACAGCTGACTTGATGTATGGATAGTGTTTGTTTATTCTGTGGGCTATTTACATTAACCGCATATGATTATCTTTCGCCTATTGGCACTTCCTAGTGTTTGTTACCATAGTAACCACCAGTAAACGTATGTGTCCAATGGGACTCGCACTACAAACTCCGGGGGTTACACTTACCAAAAACTTTTATTTTAGGATTGTCTCACTTTTATTGTAGGATTGTCTCTGTTTAGTGACATGCTGTTTAAGTTATGCTCATATTATGTTTTTGTTTTATTTGTTTTCTATTTTGTTTATAACAGATGTTTCATACGCAGACTCACGCTGCCCTGGACGATTACGCCTGTCTTGGGGGCGGGTCTACTGGGGAGAACGTGGCGTCTTGCAGTTTCTATGAGATGTTATAATTCTGGTAGTGGGTAAGTGCTTTTGTACACTGTTTGTCTGAAGACGGATTATTTAACCCAAACACGTTCACATTAAAGTGACGACATTGTTTGATGAAAGACCTTTGGAGTGCACTTCTTCTCTGCATATAATTATATTTTGCTGCACCCAAGGCTGTTGGACCTTTGTTCTGGAGTGCACACTGCCCAGTGATTTATATATACAGTATATATATATATATATATATATATATATATACAGTATATATATATATATACGTATATATATATAAGTGCAATTAAAGGGACAGTCAACTCAAAAATGTTTATTGTTTAAAAAGATAGATAATCTCTTTATTACCCATTCCCCAGTTTTGCATAACTAACATTGTTATATTATTATACTTTTTTAACCTATGTGATTACCTTGTATCTAAACCTCTTCTGACAGCACCCTGATCACTTGACTTTTTATTTATTATCTATTGACTTTCATTTTAGCTGTGTTGTGCAGAACCCAGTGGCTTAAGCACAATGTTATATATATGGCCCGCATGAACTAGCAGTCTCCTGTTGTGAAAATAAAATAAAAAAGCATGTGATTAAGAGGCTGTCTATAGTGGCTTAGAAACAGGCAGATATTTAGAGGTTTAAATGTTATAAAGTACATTAATATAACAATATTGGTTGTGCAAAGCTGGGGAATTGGTAGTAAAGATGTTATCTAACTTTTTAAACAATAACAATTTTAGAGGTCCTTTTATTAATGTATGGACGGATATGATCCGATATAGCGGATCATGTCCGCCGCACATCGATAAATGCCGACAGCATACGCTCTCTGCATTTATCATTGCACCTGAAGTTCTTGTGAACTGCTTGTGCAATACCACCCCCTGCAGATTCGTGGCCAATCGGCTGCTAGCAGGCGGTGTCAATCAGCCAGATCGTATTCGATCGGGTGGATTGCTGTCCGCCACCTCAGAGGTAGAGGACGAGTTAAGGAGCAGCGGAACGCTGCTTCTTAACTTCCGCTTCAGCCGGAACTGAAGCGGAGTGGGTCGGAGGCAGCATCTGCTGCTTCATAAATCGACCCCTTAGTGTTGACTGTTTCTTTAAGTAAATGAAAACATGTAAAAAACATATTTATGCAATATTAATTTTTAATAAAGTGTTTAACTGTTTATTTACTGTTAATATTTGACATTCCAATGTTCTGTACATAATATTTATAAATAGATTTTCATATATATATATATAGATATATATACATATACACATACAGTATATATATATATATATATATATATATATATATATATATACTATATAGATATCTGTATATATCTATACTTATATATAATAGTATATATAATCCACTGAAATAAGTGCACTCCCACAAACAGTAAATTTCAATTCTTCCAAGGTGCTATAGAAAGATAGAAAAGACTGGTATGCTGTAAAGTGTTGGGGAGTTTGTTCCTGGGGGTCTGTAATCTTAGTGTCAGATCCAGAACTGGAATCCACAGTAGCAAGTCGGTGATGAGTATACACCCTCTGTCTCCTGGGGTAGTATCTTGTGCGTTCTTCTGGTTCCAATGTCCAGCGATAAACTTGTTTATCCTTATAGTCATCCATAACATATCCTAATGTCTTATTCTTAAAGGCTATTAGTGCCGCATTATATTCCTTAAAGGGCCACTGTAAGTAAATATTTTCTATGCCTGTTACTAACTAACTACCCCAAATACGCTTTTTATCAATAGCATTTCATTAACATATCTCTACCGTATATCAGAAATCTTATCTGCAAATTTAATTGTTTTCCAAACCCACTCTGTGGGTATCTTTTGCTCTGTACCAATCCGTTTACAATACCTAGGTTTCAAAATGGCGCTTTAAACACAAAGTTATTGGTTTAAGTATTTTGAACATGCAGTGCTGAAAATAGTGGGCAGGATAACGTGACATCATCGGCGAATAAAAGATATAACTTTTAGAACGTTATGAAACTTCGTTTTGGAGAAAATATAGGTCAGTAGGTTTTAATTAATGTTTATTAACTTTAATATGTTAGTTGTTTAGCTTAAAAATTATAACAGAAAGTAATCCTTTAAGTTGTGCAGTTAATTTGTCAACCCAATTTTCACTGGTGTCTTGCATTAGTGTGGGTTCTTTATCCGTTTCAAACTGCAATAGTTAAATTTTTACTGTTTGTAGAAGTGCTCTCACCTCCTCTACAACCAGGAGCATCAGATCCAAGGAGCATTTATTTAGCACAGCACACCATCGCTTGCAAAACTCCGGATTGGATCTCCCAATGGTGGGCATATTCTTAATACGAAAGCCTCTTGGTATTAGCCTCTTTCTCTGGTATTCTGATATGTATGTGCCATGAAATTGAAGATCTATTTCTTTTTTCTTGAGTTTTAATTTGTTCAAAAACAGGGACTGAGCAGTATCCACTTGTGTGCTGGTAGGTAATTCTGTTTCAAATAGTATGCGAGCACCATCCCCCTCTGTCAGTGTAAGGGTGTCAGCACCTTCATTTTCCGATGGTATATTTGGAGCTGTTTGAGATAGAGTAGTGGGTTCCATCCTGACTTTCAAAGTGATGATCAAAAAAGTCCCAAAGTAATCCCACAGTGACCAGTGTTTAAAGTGAAATGAAGTGACAGTGTGGAGAATCCAACTTGTTTTTCTTGGTGGGTGCAACAGAATATCCTATAATATAAAAGGCCAAGTGTGTTTGTCCAAAGCTGCCATGCACAGTAGAGACAGCACGAGGACAAACACACCTGGCCTTAGAGTCTACCTGATCTGCTGCGTCACAGTGACAGTGGGCGGAAGTGGGCATGGCCGGGTGTGAGTGGGCATAGCCGGGTGTGAGCGGGGGCGGGGCGGAGATGGGGCCGGGTGCCCACGTGCAAGAGAGAGAGAGGGGAAGGAGATAGAAAGAGAGAGGGAGAGAGCAAAAGAGATGGGGTAGAGCTAAAGAGAGGGTAAGAGAGAGCAAAAGAGAGGGGAAAGAGCAAAAAAGAGGGGGGGCAGCAAAATAGAGGGGAAAGAGCAAAAGAGAGGGAAAAAAGAGGGGTAGAGAGAGCAAAAGAGAGGGGGAGAGAGAGCAAAAGAGAGGGGGGAGAGAGAGCAAAAGAGAGGGGGAGAGAGTGCAAAAGAGAGGGGAGAGAGAGCAAAAGAGAGGGGGGAGAGAGTGAGCAAAAGAGAGGGAGGAGAGAGAGCAAAAGAGAGGGGGAAAGAGAGAAAAAGAGAGGGGGAGAGAGAAAGCAAAGGAGAGGGGGAGGGAGAGAGAGTAAGGGGTGGGACCGATGTACTGCAAAAAATGGCCCGTGTGAACGGGCTTTAGGACTAGTAGTCTATAATCCACTGAAATAAGTGCACTCTCACAAACAGTAAATTTCAATTCTGCCAGGGTGCTAAAGAAAGCTCAAATATCCAAGTTATAACACAAGCACTCACTGGACTTGATACAGGTGAAATAAAAAGTGTTTTATTCCATATAAACAAGTGACGTTTCGGGGTGTTCACCCCTTTATCAGACCAACAATTGTACAGAGTGAATCAAACATTTTATACCCATTGAAACCCCACCCACTGTAAAAAAAAACCTCACAACTGTTGCCATAGCAACCATAGAAAAAATAAATACATTGTAAATGCTCATAGTTACTAATCCTGTGTTAATAATAAACATATAGTGTAGTAATAGTGGGACCATTTGCAGAACATCAATCCTTGCTAATGATAAAAACAAATTCTCTATTTAATATTATCACAAACCTCAGGTGTTATTCCTGCACTGAGAAAATGGCTGCACTGAGAAGATGGCTTCTTAAGCCCCGCCGTTAAACTATGTGTAACAACAACAAGGGAATGTTTCAATGTGTATCATAAATGTATCAAAAACTATTTGACATAACGGTATCTAAATCAATGTATAGATGTATATAAAGATACAAATGTCTAGTGCAATCACTTCCAACTCATATAGGTGTAACTATAGTCCTATATTGGACCTAGTAATAGAGATATATACAAGCTATTGTCTAAGATATCGCTCCAAATGTATCCTCAGGGTTACCTACATGTAGACAAACTGATCGAAGTATTTTCAAAAAAATAAAACATAAAAATGCAATACAAAAGTCTAGTTAAACATATAGAATTAACCACAAAGATAAAGCTAGCATCAGGGAGCAGACATACATTTTCACTGTGTATGTTACATCCATATACATATCTTAAATGTCTCATATTAGTTACACCATGGGGAAGTAAACTAAGCATGCAATTATAAACGGATCAGATTATCAAAATCATATAGAATTAAACACATATATAAAGCTAGCATCAGGGAGCATACGTACATTTTCACTATGTGTATGGTAAATCCATATAAATATATCTTAAATGTCTCATTACAGTTACATCATGGGGGAAATTAAATTAAGCAATTATATACGGATCAGATTAATAAAATCAATGAATCAAAGTCTTTCTACAAAAAGCAGTGCCAGTCTACAGTTGTGTTAAGGCCCATGGGTTGTACCGTATCAAGCCTGTAGATCCATTGTGCTTCTAGTTGTAAAAGGCACTGGTCCCTAGTCCCTCCCCACTTCAGAGGGGGAGCATGATCTATCAGTTGGAAGCGTAGGTCCTTGAGTGTGGCCCTTCTCCTCAAAGTGCCTGGCTACAGGCTGATCGCTGTTACCCTTGTCTATGGCAGCCCGAATGGCACTCCTATGATTGGCCATATGCTTCTTTATATCGTCTGTCGTTTTCCCGATGTAAAACAGACCACAAATGCAGCTGAGCATATATATTACATATTTTGTAGTGCAGGTCAAATAATGTTTAATCCTAAACCTCTGATTGGTATGTGGGTCTCTAAAGTCACTCCCTTGTATCATAGAATGACATGTCGTGCAGCTAGGGCACCTAAATGATCCAAGTCTTTTTGGTTTTAACCTTAAGGATTACAGGCCTATCGGTCTGTTTCCAGCAAAAGAGGAACTTAACACTATATATATCACACACTGTTTAATTACTGAAATAAGACACAGACAACTTCTTGTTGGGAAAAAGTTTGACCGTCACAGGTAAAAAAAAAATATTTTATTAACTCTTAACTTAATCTAAATATGAACCAACAGATAAATGACTATGATGGCGGCAACAGAGATCAAACTAACCCAGTACTACAGGAGATCAACGGCCCCCCCAAGACGGGATCAACAGTTGACATGGCTCTGCCCACAGGAGATGTAACTGAGAGGTTACTGAGATCATGTGATCACCCCCCCCTGGGGTGGGGGGAGGGAGAGGGGTTACCTCGCCAATTTGGCCATCACTCCCCCTAGTGACCTTCTCCAACTCAACCGGGCCGTGACCTCCCACAGCAAGGGTGCAAATGACTTCTCCACCTGTTGTAAGGTCCCTCTGCCAAAAACCGCTCAAACCCAATGGGCAGAGGTAGGAGAATCCTACATTAACGCTATGGTCTTATGTAGGCTTAGATAGATTAGTCATAGCCCTGCCATTGGCTGTTGGTGATTCTGCCGTCATCTGCCTCACCTAATGATTCAGGGGCCTGGATGTGAGTAACTAAGTGGGGTTCCTGTGGCTGTATTGGACCAGGGACTAGTATTATTTGTGAATCTGAAATTTGATCTATATTGAGCAGCTCCTTATTATGAAGACTTATTTGTTTTGATGCCTTCCTAGGATTGGCTTCCTTCTTTTCGTCTTGGTAATGACTTGGGGGAAGAACTGCTCATCTGGGATGCTGCATTATGTAGGAGAACGACTCAGCCTTTTTACCTCCAGATGAAGAAAACTTCTCAGCCTTTGCATCCAGATGAAGAAGAGGAAGCAGCAATGCCTGGTGTCCATCTTATAAGGTATGGAGAGGGGAGGGGGGCCCATCCCCTAGTCCTGCAATTTTTATTGCCCCAACTATGCCCATCCTATTCTCCTATCTCACATTCCTTAGCCTTAACCCTGCCCTGCACTTCCTTTAGGGATTAAAGGCCTATCGGTCTGTTTCCAGCAAAAGAGGAACTTAACACTATATTTATATCAGACATTGTTTAATTACTGAAATAAAACACAGACAACTTCTTGTTGGGAAAAAGTTTGACCGTCACAGGTCAAAATTTATTTTATTAACTCTTAACTTAATCTAAATATGAACCAGCAGATAAATGACTATGATGTCAGCAACAGAGATCAAACTAACCCAGTACTACAGGAGATCAACAGCCCCCACAAGACGGGATCAACAGTTGACGTGGCTCTGCCCACAGGAGATGTAACTGAGAGGTTACTGAGATCATGTGACCACCCCCACCCCCCTGGGGTGGGGGGAGGGAGAGGGGTTACCTCCTGTGCACTTGAGGACTTGAGGTCTACCGCCTCCCTTCACCAATTTGGCCATCACACCCCTAGTGACCTTCTCCAACTCAACGGGGCCGTGACCTCCCGCCACAAGGAAGCATTTTTACTGATGCCCTTGCCACCACCAACCTCAACCTGACTTACAGGATGGGTGCAATAGCTTTACGCAGGTTTGCAATAAAGAGATCTAGACCCGCATCCGATAAGTGTACCTGATCCCTCCTATATAGTTCTGATCTGTCGGCTGTGATGGAATCGTGCCGTACCACAAAACCACCCGACTCTGTGACGGTCCTAGCTAGGGAGGAATTTACTTTATTTCTTACTCTATAAGCTGCTCCGTGAGAAGCTATGTGGCGCCAATGCGGGCGGGGTATAATGTTGGACCAACCTATGGTGATCCTGGGTATGCGTGTTTCGATCCAACTAATGTCTGCCTGCATAGCCTTTGTTAGGTGTAGCACCAGGACAGCACCCAGGTCATTTCCCCCTAGCTGAAGTATGAGAATGTGAGGCTTCTCCCATCTTAACAGGGGTTCTGTAATGATTTCTGGTAACTGTGGCCAACACATGCCCCTATTTCCCAATCATCTGATGGATGCTCTTGAATAAAAAAACTTAAATTCTGGCCCCCAGGACATGAGACGCAACGTAGGGAAGCCCAGTGGACGTAGGAATGTCCCACGATCCAAATTCGCTTTGCTCCCTATGACATTCCTGTGAAGACAGAGCAGATTAGAATACAAGAAAAATTGTGATATCATTTTACACGATTGGCCGGACATAATCCCTAAAGCGATTAGAGTGCCACCGGCCCATGCGCTTGATGTCCTCATTTGAGGAATCCATTAACGCTGCACTGGTGGCTGCACCAATGCGAAAAGACGAAAAGAGTGAGGTGCAATTTTTTGGACATCTAACCCTGCTGCCGCTGCAGTGCTATTCAAGACCCGCCTGAATTGGAATTTAGATAGGGACTTGCCATCTGTGTGAATTAAAAACTGTACGTGCCTTTTTGGTCGCTGTGCTAAATAAGTGTTAACTAGGCGCACTAGGCAGCAAGGGCTGTCCGCAACTGTATTAATAGTAAGCCATTCGCCCTTCCATGATTGGTCCGTTTTTGGATCAGGGAATAAACAAAAGAATATCATCTGGGGAAGTCGTGACATGGTCTAATTGCACTCCTATGCCTAATGTAGATTTGTTAGGGGCTACCAACTCGCGGTATGGTGGCCAGAATAGGACCTGTGGTAGGCCCGGGGGGCAAGTTCATGTCTGGTAGCAGGAGGGCGGGGGGCCTACTCAAAAATGCAGCTGCATTTGGTGCACTACCCAGCATGGTTTCTAGCCTAGGTGCCGAGGCAGCCATTGCAGTTGCAATGGAAGACAAAAAATTTGAAACAGCGACTGCAGCAGCAGGAGGTATAGCTGCAAATAATGAAGCCACTTGTACATTGTGTAATGAAGACTGGGATACTACACTCTCCACCTCACCTAATGATTCAGGGGCCTGGATGTGAGTAACTAAGTGGGGTTCCTGTGGCTGTATTGGACTCGGGACTAGTATTATTTGTGAATCTGAAATGTGATCTATATTGAGCAGCTCCTTATTATGTAGACTTATCTGTTTTGATGCCTTCCTAGGATTGGCTTCCTTCTTTTCGTCTTGGTAATGACTTGGGGGAAGAACTGCTCATCTGGGATGCTGCATTATGTAGGAGAACGACTCAGCCTTTTTAACTCCAGATAAAGAAAACTTCTCAGCCTTTGCATCCAGATGAAGAAGAGGAAGAAGTAATGCCTGGTGTCCAGCTTATAAGGTAAGGAGAGGGGAGGGGGGCCCATCCCCTAGTCCTGCAATTGTTATTGCCCCAACTATGCCAACCCTCTTCTCCTATCTCACATTCCTTTAGCCTTAACCCTTAGCACACTCCGGGCCCATGCTGGGCCCTGCACTTCCTAAGTTTCTCTTTTGTAACAATGTTGGGGGTCAGTATGCATCAAAAGATCCCTGAGGTTTTTACCTCGCTTAAACCCCGTCCTTTGTGGTGCATATGTATCAAAAGGCATCACTTTTAATAACATGCCAATCCTTCTTAAGTGTCTTAGATATCGTCCTCAATTGTGGTTAGGGATGCCACCCAGCCGGTATTTTACCGACATGGCCGGTATTTTTAAGGTTCATGTCAATGTAGAAAATAAATATTAAATATTGAAAGAAATCACCCGTCAAAGTGAATGATGAATACTAGTTATAAACAAATGAGCATGTAAAATCAGTCCTAGCAGCTTTAGTTTTTGAGTTATGTTGTTTAATTATTTATTCAAATTTATGTTAATGAGCATGGCAGTTTTTTTCTTCAAAGAAAGGTGGCAACCCTAATGGTGGTGAGTAAACCGTGGTGAAAGTCATACGTGGAGTGACGTCCTTGGAAGATTTGTGTTGTATCCATTCTTGCTGTGTGAGATTTGATACTGTTGTCTTTGCCAACACAATATCTTCGTTACTGTAGCCACAATTCTATATGATTTTGATAATCTGATGCGTTTATAATTGCTTAGTTTACTTTCCCCATGATGTAACTTTTGTATTGCATTTTTATGTTTTATTTTTTTGAAAATACTTTGATCAGTTTGTCTACATGTAGGTAACTCTGAGAATACATTTGGAGCGATATCTTAGACAATAGCTGGTATATAGACTTGTTATCTCTATTACTAGGTCCAATATAGGACTATAGGTACACCTATAGGAGTTGGAAGTGATTGCACTAGACATTTGTATCTTTATACACATCTATACATTGATTTGGATATCGTTATGTCAAATAGTTTTTGATACATTTATGATACACATTGATACATTACCTTGTTGTTGTTACACATAGTTTGAGGGCGGGGCTTAAGAAGCCATTTTCTCAGTGCAGCCATTTTCTCAGTGCAGGAATAACAACTGAGGTTTGTGATAATATTAAATAGAAAATTTGTTTTTATCAGTAGCAAGGATTTATGTTCTGCAAATGGTCCCACTATTACTACACTATATGTTTAATATTGCACTATATAATATTAACACAGGATTAGTAACTATGAGCATTCACAATGTATTTGTTTTTTCTATGGTTGCTATGGCAACAGGTGTGCGTTTTTTTGCACAGTGGGTGGGGTTTCAATGGGTATAAAATGTTTGATTCACTCTGTACAATTGTTAGTCTGATAAAGGGGTGAACACCCCGAAACATCACTTGTTTATATGGAATAAAACACTTTTTATTTCACCTGTATCAAGTCCAGTGAGTGCTTGTGTTATAACTTGGATATTTGAACTTTCTATAGCACCCTGGCAGAATTGAAATTTACTGTTCGTGGGAGTGCACTTATTTCAGTGGATTATAGACTACTAGTCCTAAAGCCCGTTCACACGGGCCATTTTTTGCAGTACATCGGTCCCACCCCTTACTCTCTCTCCCCCTCTCTTTTGCTCTCTCTCTCCCCTAATCTTTTGCTCTCTCTCCCCCTCTCTTTTGCATTCTCTCGCTCCACCTCTCTTTTGCTCTCTCTCCTCCCTCTCTTTTGCTCTCTCTCCCCTCTTTTTTGTGCTCTCTCCCCTCTCTTTTGCCCCCTCTTCCCCCCTCTCTTTTGCTCTCTCTCCCCCCTCTCTTTTGCTCTCTCTCCCCCTCTCTTTTGCGCTCTCTCTCCCCTCTCTTTTGCACTCTCTCCCCTCTCTTTTGCGCTCTCTCTCCCCCTCGCTCTTGTGCTCTCTTCCCCTCTCTTTTGCGCTCTCACGCCCCACCTCTCTTTTGCGTTCTCTCGCTCCACCTTTCTTTTGCTCTCTCTACCCCCTCTCTTTTGCTCTCTACCACTCTCTTTTGCCTTCTCTCTCCCCCCTCTCTTTTGCTCTCTCTCTCTCCCCCCTCTCTTTTGCTCTCTCTCTCCCCCCTCTCTTTTGCTCTCTCTCTCCCCCTCTCTTTTGCTCTCTCTCCCCCCTTTTTTTTGCACTCTCTCCCCCTCTCTTTTGTGCTCTCTCTCCCCTCTCTCTTTTGCTCTCTCTCCCCCCTCTCTTTTGCACTCTCTCCCCCCCTCTCTTTTGCGCTCTTTCCCCCTTTTTTTGCGCTCTCTCCCCCTCTCTTTTGCTCTGTCTCTCTCCCCTCTCTTTTGCTCTCTCGCTCCATCCCTCTCTTTTGCTCTCTCTCCCCCACTTTTGCTCTCTCTCCTCCTCTCTATTGCTCTCCCTCCCCCTCTCCCCCTCTCTCCCCCTCTCTTCTTTTTCTCTCTCTCTTCCCCTCTCTTTTGCTCTCTCTCTTTCCCCCTCTTATTTTCTCTCTCTCCCTCTCTTTTGCTCTCTCTCCCCCTCTCTCTGCCCTCTGTTTTGCTCTTTCCCCTCTATTTTGCTCCCCCCCCCTCTTTTTTGCTCTTTCCCCTCTTTTTTGCTCTCTCTTACCCTCTCTTTAGCTCTTTCCCATCTCTTTTGCTCTCTCCCCCTCTCTTTCTATCGCCTTCACCACTCTCTCTCTCCCATGTGGGCGCCCGGCCCCATCCCCGCCCGGGACCGCCCCCACTCACACCCGGCCACACCCACTCACACCCAGCCATGCCCACTTCCGCCGCCCATTGTCACCGTGCCGCAGCAGATCAGGTAGACTCTAAGACCAGGTGTGTTTGTCCTTGTGCTGTCTCTACTGCGCATGACAGCTTCGGACAAACACACTTGGCCTTTTATATTATAGGATATTCTGTTGCACCCACCAAGAAAAACAAGTTGGACCCTCCACACTGTCACTTCATTTCACTTTAAACACTGGTCACTGTGGGATTACTTTGGGACTTTTTTGATCATCACTTTGAAAGTCAGGATGGAACCCACTACTCTATCTCAAACAGCTCCAAATATACCAGCGGAAATTGAAGGTGCTGACATCCTTACACTGACAGAGGGGGATGCTGCTTGCATACTATTTGAAACAGAATTACCTACCAGCACAAAAGTGTATACTGCTTAGTCCCTGTTTATGCACAAATTAAAACTCAAGAAAAAAGAAATAGATATTCAATTACATGGCACATACATATCAGAATACCACAGAAAGAGGCTAATACCAAGAGGCTTTCATATTAAGAATATGCCCACCATTGGAAGATCCAATCCTGAGTTTTGCAAGCGATGGTGTGCTGTGCTAAATAAATGCTCCTTGGATCTGATGCTCCTGGTTGTAGAGGAGGTGAGAGCACTTCTACAAACAGTAAAAATTTAACTATTGCAGTTTGAAACAGATAAAGAACCCACACTAATGCAAGACACCAGTGAGAATTGGGTTGACAAATTAACTGCACAATTTAAGGAATATAGTGCGGCACTAATAGCCTTCAAGAATAAGAAATTAGGATATGTTATGGATGACTACAATGATAAACAAGTTTATCGCTGGATATTGGGACCAGAAGAACGAACAAGATAGTACCCCAGGAGACAGAGGGTGTATACTCATCACTGACTTGCTACTGTGGATTCCAGTTCTGGATCTGACACTGAGATTACAGACCCCCAGGAACAAACTCCCCAACACTTTACAGCAAACCAGTCCTTTTTAGGAGTCACTACAAGATCCGCCCAAAGACGAAGAGGAGCAGACCACATACGAGGAGGGGAGGCTTTTGGAGGAAAGCCCCCATACCAGCCCTTGATACAGGAAGACATAGTGGTAAATATCAGCACATATTCCCACTCCAAGATTGAACACCAGGTACTCAACAAGGGACTCTCCTTTGTACCAACAGCTCAACAATGAATTTTCATTATTTGTTCACACTTTGAAATTCTGGCGTCAGTAAAAATTGGGTGACTTTTTTCAAGCTACATCAAGGGAGGAGAGGACATACCCTTTTAAAAGGCTGCGTACGTTTGACCCTACTACCACCAACCCCAGTATCCATACATATACCAGACTTGTGCAGCTGACCAAATGCACAAATGCAGAAACGTAAAGTTCATGCATAACATAACATTGGAAGAGAGATCTGCCATTTAGAGTCTATCCAAGAACCAAGAGATAGATAGATAATTTGTACAGCGGACAAGGGTGGTGCGGTAGTCATACAGAACTACAAAGATTATAAGGATGAGATCATCAAACAGTTATCGGAAGCTGATACTAATAGACTACTGCCTGGAGATCCGACAACCAGCATTAAAAGACTGATTGATGCAGTGATACAAGGAGCATTGGATAACAGTTGGATAGACAACACTACCAGGGATTGTCTAATAGTGGATCAGGCTATTAGACCTATTTTGTACACATTACCCAAAATCCATAAGGATATGAAATCACCACCTGGTCGTCCAATTGTATCGGCCAGAGGATCACTTCTTCAACACTTAGCAACATTTGAGGACCATATGCTACAACCAATGGTGACCAATATGAGATCCTATTTGAGGGACTCCTGGGCTTTGACTTGAGACACTAACACAGGTGACAGACATAAGACCTGATGACATACTAACAAGCATGGATATCAATAGTCTGTATACCATGATCCCACAAGAGGAAGGCATTCAGGTGATCCTGATAACCTTACGGAGATATCCATATGTGGGTCCCCCATCTGAATGTATCATTGAGGATATGTTTGCAGAACAATCATTTCAGATTTGAGAATTTGTACTATCTCCATCTCAGGGGTACAGCGATGGGCTCAAATATGGCCCCGGCATTCGCAAACTTATACATGGAACACATCTAGGTTGATGTACTACAAGTGTATGAAAGTCCTGAGGTCCTTTTGTATCGTAGATACATCGATGACATCCTCCTAATATGGATAGGTACACAGGAGGGGTTAAACACTTGGGTTGAAACATTGAACAACTCCACATGCCCTATTAAATTAAAAGTGACAGCCAATAAAGAGTCCATAGAATTCCTAGATCTATGCATTTACAAAGAGGGTGAGGGATTAAATACCACGCTCTATTATAAAGAAACTGATCGCAATTCCATTCTTAATGCTGACAGCTGCCATACTCATCCACTTCTTAGAGCTATTCCGTGAGCACAAATGCTTCGAGTGGCACGCAATAATACATCCAGTACAGACGTACAAATGGAACAAAAGTTTGCCTTTCATGGCTACAGTAATGAAGATATTTTGTTGGCAAAGACAACAGTATCAAATATCACAGAGCAAGAATTGATTCAACAACACAAACCTTCCAAGGACGTCACTCCACGTATGACTTTCACCACGGTTTACTCACCGCAATTGAGGACGATGTCTAAGACACTGGCATGTTATTAACAGTGATGCCTCTTTACCTTTTGATACATATGCACCACCAAGGATGGGGTTTAAGTGAGGTAAAAACCTCAGAGATCTTTTGATGCATACTGACCCAAAGCATTGTTACAAAACAGAATCTTGGTTAGAACCAAAAAAACTTGGATCATTTAGGTGCCCTAGCTGTACAACATGTCATTCTATGATACAAGGGAGTGACTTTAGACACCCACATACCAATCAGAGGTTTAGGATTAAACATTGTTTGACCTGCACTAAAAAATGTGCAATATATATGCTCAGCTGCATTTGTGGTCTGTTTTACATCGGGAAAACGACAGGCGATATAAAGAAATGTATGCCCAATCATAGGAATGCCATTCGGGCTGCCATAGACAAGGGTAACGGCGATCGGCCTGTAGCCAGGCACTTTGCGGAGAAGGACCACACTGTCAAGGACCTACGCTTCCAACTGAAAGATCATGTTCCCCCTCTGAAGAGGTGTGGGAATAGAGACCAGCGCCTTTTACAACTAGAAGCACAATGGATCTACAGGCTTGATACGGTACAACCCAGGGGCCTTAACACAAAATTGGACTGGCACTGCTGCTTGTAGATAGACTGATTCATTGATTTTATTAATCTGATCCGTATATAATTGCTTAGTTTAATTTCCCCCATGATGTAACTGTAATGAGACATTTAAGATATGTTTATATGGATGTACCATACACATAGTGAAAATGTACGTATGCTCCCTGATGCTAGTTTTATCTATGTGTTTAATTCTATATGATTTTGATAATCTGATCCGTTTATAATTGCTTAGTTTACTTTCCCCCTGATGTTACTAATATGAGACATTTAAGATATGTATATGGATGTAACATGCACATAGTGAAAATTTACATCTGCGCCCTGATGCTAGCTTTACCTATGTGTTTAATTTTATATGTTTAACTAGACTTTTGTATTGCATTTTTATGTTTTATGTTTTTTTAAATACTTTGATCAGTTTGTCTACATGTAGATAACTCTGAGGATACATTTGGAGTGACATCTTAGACAATAGCTGGTATATAGACTTGTTATCTCTATTACTAGGTCCAATATAGGACTATAGGTACAACTATAGGAGTTGGAAGTGATTGCACTATACATTGATTTGGATACCGTTATGCCAAATAGTTTTCATACATTTATGATACACATTGATACATTCCCTTGTTGTTGTTACACATAGTTTGAGGGTGGGGCTTAAGAAGCCATTTTCTCAGTGCAGGAATAACACCTGAGGTTTGTGATAATATTAAATAGAGAATTTGTTTTTATCACTAGCAAGGATTGATGTTCTGCAAATGGTCCCACTATTACTACACTATGGCCTCTATTTAACAAAGTCTGGCGGACCTGATCCGACAGTGAGGATCAGGTCCGCCAGACCTCGCTGAATACGGAGAGCAATACGCTCTCCGTATTCAGCATTGCACCAGCAGCTCACAAGAGCTGCTGGTGCAACGCCGCCCCCTGCAGACTCGCGGACAATGGGCCGCCAGCAGGGAGGTGTCAATCAACCCGATGTCTGTCCGCCTGCTCAGAGCAGGCGGACAGGTTATGGACCGCTGCTTCATAACTGCTGTTTCTGGCGAGTCTGAAGACTCGCCAGAAACACGGGCCGTCAAGCTCCTTTTTGGAGCTTGATAGATAGGCCCCTAGATGTTTATTATTAACACAGGATTAGTAACTATGAGCATTCACAATGTATTTGTTTTTTCTATGGTTGCTATGGCAACAGTTATGTATTTTCTTTGCACAGTGGGTGGGGTTTCAATGGGTATAAAATGTTTGATTCCCTCTGTACAATTGTTGGTCTGATGATGGGGTGAACACTCTGAAATGTCACTTGTTTATATGGAATAAAACACTTTTTATTTCACATGTATCAAGTCCAGTGAGTGCTTGTGTTATAACTTGCATATATATATATATTTATAGGTATAGATATATATTGTACAAAAATACTATATATATATATATATATATATATATATATATATATATATATATATATATATATATATATATATATAAAAAATGTTCCAGAGCTCTGCACTCACTATTCCAGGGGTAGTTAGTGTGCCCGGGGTGCATCAAAGGTTAACATACATAGTTGTGCGTCCTTTTCTACTATGTATATATAAATATATATATATATATGTATATATATACAAATATTTATTTTTTAATAAATAGACCATATTGTTCTATGTGAAGAACATTGGAATGTGAAATATTCATCTCTTCATGTCGGGTTAGTGCCCTTGAAAACATGAGTTCGGGTAAGCATGTGACTAGGGTTTAAGTAGGGTCTTAGGTTTTTTTTCCCCACTGTTTTTGCTCAATTGACTTCTATGGGGTAATAGGTTCTATGGAGCTTATCATATAAAGAGAAAACTTTCAATAACCTAAGCAATCATTTAGAGACTAAAAGCAATTATGGATATCAAGCAGTTATTACCCCCACTCCAGTCAGGATCGTTCCCATTGCAAGGTTTTGGGAGTCTATACAAGCAATGGGAGCTGCAGATGACATAGGGAAGGCATATTGAATAGTTCCATATGTGGCAGCTAGTGGTGAAGATCTTGGTAACACAATCACTGTCCTTGTAGGGACTTTAGAAGGACTTTCTATTAATGCAGCAGTTTCGTAAAATGTAAAATAGGAAATTAATGAATTTGCCATATATACATGATGATCTAAAGCTATCCACTTTGGTGAGATTATCTAAGGAGTCTTGTCAGTACTGCAAGGCCCCTCAAAAAAGATTAGAAATATACATTTTGGCTTGAGGGCTGTTTATCTTGCTTTGCAGGGTTCTTCTTATGGAGTAGACACCTACAATACAATTAAATGCTCAATAAAAAAAAACTGAAAGACTTTACGTAATTTCTCTCCTTGCTCGTGAGTTTTTGATCATCAATTTCTAAGCCTTCTGAATCCACATTCTATCCATATGAGAATCCTCTAAGCACAGCAGCACATCTGAAAAGTGAGAATGTGCCACCATAAAATAATGCCACGACTTCAGCCATCTCTCAAAGCAACCACTAACCTGATCATTATCTATAAAAACAGATGGCTATTGTTAAGGGGGACTCTACAGGAAGTTATCCAATATGATGTTGGATGGAAACAAAACTTGTTCGAAATTTAGTGAACGCTAAGCCTGACACCCTTGTGGAAGAATGCAATAGCATGGCAGCTTCATAGTACAGTTTAATATTGGGAAAACCTATTCCACTCATCTCCACTGGACTCAGAAGGATGTGGACAGCTACTTGATGCTGTACACTTGTATAGCATTCATGTCCTAAGAAAAGTGGCTAAGGGTTAGAACAAACAGGGGGGGAAACGGTATTACCCATAAACAATTAAAATATAACCTTTATTGGATATCACTAAAATTAAATCCACAAACAAACATATAATTTATTAAAAACACAGGATGTAAATGAGGTTATAATATGCTGCGTATTTAGTTCAACACAGAAAATGGCTTATGATATTCAGTCTTAACCTGGATTTAGGTTACCAGGGTTTATGAATATGTTGTGTTCAAGTATATTGAGGTTGTAAGGTACTTATAGATGCAGGTATTGGTGTTAGGTGCAACTTTATATTAATATTCAATAGGCTCAAAGTCAATATTATGCTATAATAGCATTATTTGATATATGTTTTAGCCTTTAATATGAATTATCACCAATAGGTGGTACCTTTTATATAAAGTTACTTTGGATAGACCTTAGTAAGTTACCTCTTATTAGAAGCTCTGTATTATAAATTTAATGGTGTATCACCAGTGAATGTTATTAACATTAGAGGGAATAAGATAATCCCCATTTGTTTACTGTTCTCATTGGTGATAGATACTTCGTATAGAAATATTTATGTAGCTACCTAGGTTATAGATATATAGTTGTCTATAAGGATTCCTGAGAAAGGGATCCTGAGGAATCACTGGAGGTAAATGGTTCTTATAGGAATATCTTATAGATACCTAGGTTGTGAATATATAAATAAATATCTGTACAAGTTTCTAGACCGGATTCCTATTCATCCCAATTGTCAATATAAGGGAGTATAAAGTTAGTTTAAAGAGTAGCTTTCTATCGTATTACCAATTTATTCTAATTTCTAGAAACTTAGGCCTAGATTTGGAGTTTGGCGGTAGCCGTGAAAACCAGCGTTAGAGGCTCCTAACGCTGGTTTTAGGCTACCGCCGGTATTTGGAGTCATTAAAAAAAGGGTCTAACGCTCACTTTTCAGCCGCGACTTTTCCATACCGCAGATCCCCTTACGTCAATTGCGTATCCTATCTTTTCAATGGGATCTTTCTAACTCCGGTATTTAGAGTCGTGTCTGAAGTGAGCGTTAGAATTCTAACGACAAAACTCCAGCCGCAGAAAAAAGTCAGTAGTTAAGAGCTTTCTGGGCTAACGCCGGTTTATAAAGCTCTTAACTACTGTACTCTAAAGTACACTAACACCCATAAACTACCTATGTACCCCTAAACCGAGGCCCCCCCACATCGCCGCCACTCAACTAATTTTTTTAACCCCTAATCTGCCGACCGCCACCTACGTTATCCTTATGTACCCCTAATCTGCTGCCCCTAACACCGCCGACCCCTATATTATATTTATTAACCCCTAACCTGCCCCCCACAACGTCGCAGCCAGCTACCTACAATAATTAACCCCTAATCTGCCGACCGCAAAGCACCGCTACTTAAGTTATCCTTATGTACCCCTAATCTGCTGCCCCTAACACCGCCGACCCCTATATTATATTTATTAACCTCTAATCTGCCCCCCTCAACGTCGCCTCCACCTGCCTACACTTATTAACCCCTAATCTGCCGAGCGTACCGCACCGCTACTATAATAAAGTTATTAACCCCTAATCCGCCTCACTAACCCTATAATAAATAGTATTAACCCCTAATCTGCCCTCCCTAACATCGCCGACACCTAACTTCAATTATTAACCCCTAATCTGCCGACTGGAGCTCACCGCTATTCTAATAAATGTATTAACCCCTAAAGCTAAGTCTAACCCTAACACTAACACCCCCTAACTTAAATATAATTTAAATCTAACGAAATTAATTAACTCTTATTAAATAAATTATTCCTATTTAAAGCTAAATACTTACCTGTAAAATAAATCCTAATATAGCTACAATATAAATTATAATTATATTATAGCTATTTTAGGATTAATATTTATTTTACAGGTAACTTTGTATTTATTTTAACCAGGTACAATAGCTATTAAATAGTTAAGAACTATTTAATAGCTTAAATAGTTAAAATAATTACAAAATTACCTGTAAAATAAATCCTAACCTAAGTTACAATTAAACCTAACACTATACTATCATTAAATTAATTAAATAAAATACCTACAATTACCTACAATTAAACCTAACACTACACTATCCATACATTAATTAAATACAATACCTACAAATAACTACAATGAAATAAACTAACTAAAGTACAAAAAATAAAAAAGAACTAAGTTATAAAAAATAAAAAAATATTTACAAACATAAGAAAAATATTACAACAATTTTAAACTAATTACACCTACTCTAAGCCCCCTAATAAAATAACAAAGACCCCCAAAATAAAAAATGCCCTACCCTATTCTAAATTACTAAAGTTCAAAGCTCTTTTACCTTACCAGCCCTAAACAGGGCCCTTTGCGGGGCATGCCCCAAGAAGTTCAGCTCTTTTGCCTGTAAGAAAAAACATACAATACCCCCCCCCAACATTACAACCCACCACCCACATACCCCTAATCTAACCCAAACCCCCCTTAAATAAACCTAACACTAAGCCCCTGAAGATCATCCTACCTTGTCTTCACCTCACCGGGTATCACCGATCGGTCCTGGCTCCAAAATCTTCATCCAACCCAAGCGGGGGCTGGCGATCCATCATCCGGTGGCTGAAGAGGTCCAGAAGAGGCTCCAAAGTCTTCATCCTATCCGGGAAGAAGAGTAGATCCGGACCGGCAACCATCATCTTCCAAGCGGCATCTTCTATCTTCATTCGATGAGGACCGGCTCCATCCTGAAGACCTCCACCGCGGACCCATCTTTATCCGGCGACGTCCAACTGAAGAATGACGGTTCCTTTAAGGGACGTCATCCAAGATGGCGTCCCTCGAATTCCGATTGGCTGATAGGATTCTATCAGCCAATTGGAATTAAGGTAGGAATATTCTGATTGGCTGATGGAATCAGCCAATCAGAATCAAGTTCAATCCGATTGGCTGATCCAATCAGCCAGTCAGATTGAGCTTGCATTCTATTAGCATTCTATTGGCTGTTCCGCCCGGCCATGCCCCATCGCGGTGACACCCGCCCGGCCACGCGAGGGGCGTGGCCGGGCGGGTGTCACCGCATTGGGGCGTGGCCGGGCGGGGTCCCGTGATGTGAAGAGCCAGAGAGGGAGCAGGAGAGGGGGGGAGAAGGGCCAAAGGGGGGGGGAGAGCCAAAGGGGGGGGAGAGCACAAGAGAAGGGGGGGGGAGAGCCAAAGAGAAGGGGGGGAAGAGCCAAAGTGAAGGGGGGGAGAGCCAAAGAGAAGGGGGGGGGAGAGCCAAAGAGAAGGGGGGGGGGAGCCAAAGAGAAGGGGGGGGGAGAGCCAAAGAGAAGGGGGGGGGAGAGCCAAAGAGAAGGGGCGGGAGAGCCAAAGAGAAGGGGGGGGAGAGACAAAGAGAATGGGGGGGAGAGCCAAAGAGAAGGGGGGGGGAGCCAAAGAGAAGGGGGGGGGGAGAGCCAAAGAGAAGGGGGGGGAGAGCCAAAGAGAAGGGGGGGAGAGCCAAAGAGGGGGGAGAGAGAGAGCCAAAGAGGAAAAAGAGCCAAAAAGGAGAGAGAGCCAAAGAGGGGGGGAGAGAGAGCCAAAGAGGGGGGGGGGGGGGGAGAGAGCCAAAGAGGGGGGGGAGAGAGCCAAAGAGGGGGGGGGAGAGCCAAAGAGGCGGGGGAGAGAGCCAAAGAGGGGGGGAGAGAGCCAAAGGGGGAGAGAGCCAAAGAGGGGGGAGAGAGAAAGCAAAAAAGGAAAGAGAGCCAAAGAGGAGAGCAAAAGAGGGGAGAGAGACAAAGAGGGGGGAGAGAGAGCCAAAGAGGGGGGGCAGAGCCAAAGAGGGGGGAGCAGAGCCAAAGAGGGGGGGGGGAGAGCCAAAGAGGGGGGGAGAGAGCCAAAGATGGGGGGAGAGCACCAAAGAGGGGGGGAGAGAGCCAAAGAGGGGAGAGAGAGCAAAAGAGGGGGGGGGGCAGCCAAAGAGGGGGGGGAGCCAAAGGGGAGGGGAGAGCCAAAGAGGAAAGAGAGCCAAAGAGGAGAGAGAGCAAAAGAGGGGAGAGAGCCAAAGAGGGGGGGAGAGAGCCAAAGAGGGGGGGAGAGAGCCAAAGGGGGGGGGGAGCCAATGAGGGGGGAGAGAGAGAGCCAAAGAGGGGGGAGAGAGAGAGCCAAAGAGGAGAGAGAGCAAAAGAGGGGAGAGAGCGAAAGAGGGG
>NC_069509.1:133556196-133576196 GCF_027579735.1 Bombina bombina | reverse complement strand
TGTGTGTGTATCTGTATGTATAAGTGTGTGTGTATCTGCATGTATAAGTGTATGCTATGTAGTGTGTGTGTATCTGCATGTATAAGTGTAAGCTATGTAGTGTGTGTATATCTGCATGTATAAGTGTATGCTATTTAGTGTGTGTGTGTATCTGCATGTATAAGTGTAAGCTATGTAGTGTGTGTGTATCTGCATGTATAAGTGTAAGCTATGTAGTGTGTGTGTATCTGCATGTATAAGTGTAAGCTATGTAGTGTGTGTATCTGCATGTATAAGTGTAAGCTATGTAGTGTGTGTGTATCTGCATGTATAAGTGTAAGCTATGTAGTGTGTGTGTATATGCATGTATAAGTGTATGCTATGTAGTGTGTGTGTATCTGCATGTATAAGTGTATGCTATGTAGTGTGTGTGTATCTGCATGTATAAGTGTAAGCTATGTAGTGTGTGTGTATCTGCATGTATAAGTGTAAGCTATGTAGTGTGTGTGTATCTGCATGTATAAGTGTAAGCTATGTAGTGTGTGTGTATCTGCATGTATAAGTGTATGCTATGTAGTGTGTGTGTATCTGCATGTATAAGTGTATGCTATGTAGTGTGTGTATCTGCATGTATAAGTGTATGCTATGTAGTGTGTGTATCTGCATGTATAAGTGTAAGCTATGTAGTGTGTGTATCTGCATGTATAAGTGTATGCTCTGCAGTGTGTGTGTCTCTGCATGTATAAGTGTATGCTGTGTAGTGTGTGTGTATGTCTGAATGTATACGTGTAAGCTATGTAGTGTGTGTGTATGTCTGAATGTATAAGTGTAAGCTATGTAATGTGTGTGTGTATCTGCATTTATAAGTGTATGTAGTGTGTGTGTATCTGCATGTATAAGTGTAAGCTATGTAATGTGTGTGTGTATCTGCATGTATAAGTGTATGTAGTGTGTGTGTATCTGCATGTATAAGTGTAAGCTATGTAGTGTGTGTGTATCTGCATGTATAAGTGTAAGTTATGTAGTGTGTGTGTATCTGTATGTATAAGTGTGTGTGTATCTGCATGTATAAGTGTATGCTATGTAGTGTGTGTGTATCTGCATGTATAAGTGTAAGCTATGTAGTGTGTGTGTATCTGCATGTATAAGTGTAAGCTATGTAGTGTGTGTGTATCTGCATGTATAAGTGTAAGCTATGTAATTTGTGTGTGTGTATCTGCATTTGTGTGTGTGTGTCTGCATGTGTAAGTGTATGTTATGTAGTGTGTGTTTCTGTGTATTTGAGTGTGTGTACACGTATATGCGCAGCTTGTGTTACTGTGCATTTTTTGCTGACTTTAAAGGCCAGAATCTAGAATATTAATGGGGAATGCAGAGAACAGTTTTAAAGAATCTATTATTAAATGTCCAATAAAGATAAAAAATATTTAGCAATGTCTCTGCAAAGGCTAATTAAATACAGAGCTCACATAGCTATACCAGTGGTTTAAGCTTGTGTTTGATTTGCTGCTGAGCAGTATTAAAATATATGACTTTAATTAGAATTTTATTTATATTACTTTGGTCTTGTGATTTATTTAAGCCCCATCCCTGCTCCTGTCCACCACATATCACACTTTTGCCGCGGGGGGCGGCTTTTCCTCTTTAGAATTTTGAAATGTTGGGAGGTATGCTACTTTATGTTTTCATGCTGTGGAGTCATGTCCCAAATCACCATCACAGCTGTGACAGTCGTCCTTATCAAACCCAGCCAACTATAAACCTTCAGAAATCATTTGTGCACAACCCTGCATTTCATTTTATTCCCTGTATTCATTTAAATGGTTTTACTGAAACGTTAAAATTTTTTTAATTTGAAAAGGAAAATTCTGTACATTTGTATGCTTAATAGAACCATTTTTTTTAAGTTTATTACCCTTTCAGAGAAACCTAGGCCTTTAGCCAATTTATTGTCTCCTCTTTTAACCCATTAGCAAGGGACATGATTTACTTTATTAACAAAGAGATGCAACTACATGTAGTATTTTTCTGTTTTACAAATAACAAATAAATATGTAATGATTAAAAAAATATTGTTCCTACACAATCAGTTACAATAGTAAATACATAGTAAATCATATCCATAAAAGTAATTGTTAATATACTATTAGTTACATAATAGAGACACATGTTTTTTTTTACCATAAAATTGAAAGATATGGCTTAAAAAGATTACACATGGGGCTCAATTTACCAAGCCTTCTCCTCTCATATGACTGCAGGTTCTCACAAGAGAACCTGCAGTCAGTATTTATCAAGCAGCGGTCATTAGACCGCAACTTCCTACTCTCTTCTAAACCTCTTAGGTGGATCATTTAAATTTTCCTGGTCTTGTCCGATCAGGGGGAAATTGACAGCTCCTGTCCATGCTTGATTGTCTGTACGCAGGCAGTGGCGAATATGTACGCCCCTGTCCTCCCTCGTTTGATAAATCAAGCCCATGGTACTTTTTTAAAATAATGAAGGCATTTTTGTAATGCTTTCAGTACTAGGAATGGGCGAATGTGTTTATATTCGAATTTGAATGTTAAAACGAATGTTATTGTAGAAATTCGATTTACATAATAGAATATTGATAAGAACGAATATTCTTAAAAATTATATTATCAAATGTTATTTACAGTTTTCGAATGTCACTGTCGAATTCAAATGTGACATTCGAATTCGAATATTACATTTATAAAACACAGTTGTAGACTAGAAATACTATTTCGAATTCAAATACCACATTCAAAATTGAATATAACATTGGATTATTACATTTATACAACACAGTTGTAGACTAGAAATACTATTTTTAATTTGAATGTGACATTCGAATTCGAATGTGACATTCAAATTCGAATATTACATTTATAAAACAGTATTAGACTAGAAATAATATTTTGAATGTTACATTCGAATTCGAATGTAGCATTCGAATTTGAATGTAGCATTCGAATTTGAATAATACATTTATTAAACACAGTTGTAGACTAGTAATACTATTTAAAATTTGAATGTGACATTCAAATTCGAATGTCACATTCGAATTAGAATATTACATTTAAAAACACAGTATTAGACTAGAAATACTATTTTGAATTTGAATGTGAAGCATTCAAATTCGAATATTACATTTATTAAAGAGACATAATACTCATATGCTAAATCACTTGAAACTGATGCAGTATAACTGTAAAAAGCTGACAGGAAAATATCACCTGAGCATCTCTATGTAAAAAAGGAAGATATTTTACCTCACAAGTTCCTCAGCTCAGCAGAGTAAGTTCTGTGTAAAAAGTTATACTCAGCTGCTGCCCAGCTGCAGGTAAAAAAATAAATAAAAAAATGAAGAAATGAACTACAGCCAATCAGTATCAGCAGTGCTGAGGTCATGAATTCTTTTACTGTGATCTCATGAGATTTGACTTAACTCTCATGAGATTTCATAGTAAACTTCCTTAAACTGAATTGGGAAATAAGATGAGTGTGCACGTAAGCTCACTCCCTTAGCTGTCCCGGGACAGACATACTGATTCCTGCTTAGAAGTCCGTTACAATGAAATGTGGCTACTGAGGAACTTTTGAGGTAAAATATTTTTCTTTTTTACATAGAGATGTTTAGATGATATTTTCTAGTCAGCTTTTTACAGCTATGCTGCATCACTTTCAAGTGTTTCAACATTTGGGTATCATGGCCCTTTAAACACAGTTGTAGACTAGAAATAATATTCTGAATTTGAATGTTACATTTGAATTTGATTGTCACATTCAAATTCGAATATTACATTTCAAAATTGAATGAATACATAGCTAAACATTCTATTATTCAAACTAATATTTTCTAATTTTATTGAAAAATTTGAAAAACGAAAATTCTAAAATAGAATGTTAGAATGTTATATAAACATTCAAAATTCGATTCGAACAAATGTATCAAAATTTGTCTTAAATTTTGAATTTTTAGAAACATTCGCCCATCCCTAGTCAGTACACTCTGATATCCTACCACAATTTTCTGTCACTCAGAAATCAAAAGTATAAATAAATATTGTGTTCAGTATAATTATATAACATTGTTTATGAAGGCTTATTAACAAATACACTCTGAGCTTAAGGGGTTAAATGCTTGTAAAATAAATACTTCACCAAGGCTGTCCCGCTTAAGCACCTTCACATGAGCGCTATCCCAGCCGCAGTAAGAGCTAAAAGCAGCACATCCCAGTAATGCACTGCGGATCTACCTAGGGGAGGGAGGTAGTGAATGGCTGACAGTTCTGCCCTCTTAAAGCCACGGCTGCTGTTTGCAGACATTTGTAAAAAGGCACAGCCAGGCAACCAGCAGCCAACAGCATTGCTTGCTCCAGCAACCCTCTACATGGGAAACTGTATAAGTGGGCTCCTGCCTCGCCCACACAGGACTTGCAGTGCAGTGGAGAATAATTACTTCTCCTGCTGCTGATGCTGCAGACATTGTGCTCAAAACCACAATCGCTGTGCACAATTTTAAGTGGAAAGCAGTTGCAGCACAATATTTCTGCCGTCCAGATTTTCCTCTTCTATTAGTTAACGCCCAAAGGACAGATTTTCAGTGCTTCTCTTACACTAACACTATGACGCCTCCCAAGAGGCAGATATGAGAGCTGCCTCACTTAGGGATTTTACAAAAAATAAATATAGGAATCAAGCGCTCAACAAAATATAGCAATCCCAAATATCAAAACAATGTCTATCAATTCTAAAATAAAATAAAATGTGGTAGATGGTATAAAAAGATGTACCAATGAAGATAAAAATAAATATAAAAATGACAAATGAATAACAAATAAGTAATAGAAAGTCCAAACAAGGATAATTAAAAGTCCAAACAAAAATAAGAATTCATTCTTTAGGTGTGGCTGCTCTCCTCTTCCCCAACGAGTATAGATAGGTTCTAAAAAGGCAACACAATAGAGGGGCACCTCCTGTGTGTATCAATAGATTTAAGAGGTGATACATAGAAGGTGTAGAAAAGGTACTCACATTTGGATAGAGCACCCTTATGTGTTGGTAGTAACAAGCTAATAGATTCAAGGTGTATCAGCTCACCCACTCCCGGTAACAGGAAAAGTCTGCAGTATTTCAACTCACTTAGGGCTTTTCCCTGATTGGCTTCATGATGAAATGTGACTCCTGACCTGACAGACAGTGGGCGGTCGCTCTCCATACAGCACCTTCAAAGGTTGTTGTGCAATCTAGGGAGGATGAGCTGGTCGCAGACTGTTTTTTTTTTTGTTTTTTTTACTTTAACATTTTTTTTTCTTTCTTTTCATGAACAGGTGAGGCCTTGCTTCCCCTGCCAACCCTGACTGCCTTTACCAGCCTTTTTTTTCTCTCTAACACCTGAGACCTCATATCTTTGTGCCCTTAACTTTATATTGTAACTTTTTTTTAAATAATTTCTGATAGACAGTATTATTGAGTGTAACTGTACTTTTTAATGTATTTTTTATGTTTTGTGCAACAGTTAACCAGAGCTCTAAGGTAGTGATAACCCGTCACACATTAAACTAAATTGCTCAAACCCATTTACTTTCAAACTTGTAATACGCATGTTACTTCCGATGCATGCAAACAGCAGTGATAAACTCGATATAGCCTTATAAAGGCCATATTTAGTTAGCATGTGTAGTGCAAATATGACTAGGGTTGACACCCAGCTGGTATTTTACTAACATGGTCAAAGTTGAACATATAGATGCTATCATAGTGAGACTTCTTTTAAGTGTAGTAGAATCTAGTTGTAAGCCAATGATCAGTTAAGATCAGTCCTATGCTAATTAGCACGGCCGGTATTATTTTTATCCAGAAAATGTGGCAACTCTAAACACTCTCTAATCAATTGGGAAATGTTATTTTTGCATCAGAATGTCTTTTTAAGGTGACTACTTTGGGGCCGAATTATCAAGCTCTGAATGCCAGAAACAGCAGTTATGAAGCAGTGGTCTTAAGATCGTTGCTCCATAACTGGTCCGCCTGCTCTCGGGCTGCAGACATCAATCTGCACGATCCTATATGATCGGGCTGATTGACACCCACTGCGAATCTGCAGGGGGCAGCATTACACAAGCAGTTCACAAGAACTGCTTGTGCAATGATAAATGCCGACAGTGACTGAGAGGATCATGTCGGACAGACCGATGATAAATCAGCCCCTAAATGTCAATAGGACTATAAGCGATGTCCAGCATTTGAGCACTAGCACCTATATTGTTATTTTTTTCCACTAGGAAGACTAACGTGCAGTTTTTAGAAATATTGTTTATTGAACATGAATCATATACTTTACTTCATTATATACCAACAACCTTCAAGGGAGAAATGCATTATCTAGATATATACAACTGTTTCAGATGTACACTTAACAATTTCAACCTGATAACATTGTGCTGTGCTACTGTACCATAGTTGCCAACGGTCCCTAATTTCTAGTCCCTAGATTTTGTTGTATGTTCCTGGATTATTTTTGTCCCTGGAAATGTCCCCAGTTGAGCTGAGGCATGTGTTACACAAGTTAATGGGGAGGAGCTGCCAGTGAGGCTGTGCATGCAGCAAGTACTCTGCTTGATCACTCAGAGCAGGTCTAGGCAGGGACTCCTTGCTGAACCTTCTCTGAGTGATCGATATTTAAACTGCCACACTTACAAACAGCTCCTCCACACTAAGTTACGAGCTGTGCTGATTTTTTTCAAAAGAGGGGGGTTACTTGACTACTTCTCTAGATAATTTATTGTTTGCATCCTTGCATTATTTAGTCTGACAGTAATCTTCATATATTAGCACTGTGTATCAACTGCAGCTTAGTGATTTTAGCATGAGTTTTAAACATACACCACTTCCTATACACAGTGCAAAAATATGAAAATTTGTGTCAAACTAAATAAAACAAAAATTAATTTGTCCCCAACAGCTCACCCAGTCCAGTGCTGTACATATTCACACAGTAAGAGCTGCACTGTTTGCTGTGTCTCTCCTCAGGTTTACAGTGCTTTGCAGCCTAGCTCCTTCCCTTAATCTTTGCCCTCAGAGTGTCATTAGGAGTCCAAAATAATTTAGGAAGCATTGCTGCTGGCTATTATGTCTTTAAGCACTCATCTGAGCCCTGCAATAGTGTAATATATAGGGAAATTATAATATATAAGAGCTGGACAGTTAAAAATAATTGATTAGGAGATGGTTTATGTTTCATTATAACTTAAATGCATAGTGCAAGAGGGTTTCTATTTGTATGGTCTGTTGGAAGAATTAATGACTGTTAATATATGTGCTATTTGTTTAAATTAGTCACTTAAATACATTTTGACTAATGATGCAGACTGTTTGTTTTCTGTTTATTGGTAGTTTAAAGTAAAGGAATTCTTTTTATTTTTTAATATTTGTAAAAGTCTGTTTTTGCATATTGCTTTACTTCATGTGATATCTCTTCCTATAACGTCTTACTGCGATGTCATTGAATATAAAAAATTACTGCAAATTATGAGATTCAAAGATTGCACTTTCTATGGTTGGGAGATTATGCTCTATTTAGGAAGCTTTTTCTCTTATTAAAATGGTATACATAAAAAACAAATTGTATTGCGGTTTAATTAACCCACTACTGGCTAAACAGCCATGAAAAAGGCTATCACAAAAGTAATCCTTAGCCGCTACCAGCCTGCGGCACTGCTCTCGGCATGTGAGACACCTGATAATGACGTCATCCACAGTGCAATCTGTTAGTGCAGGCAAGGTGATAGCCAAAAACAAGCAGAGAACCACACTGCTTCTCAGATCAGCAATAGAAAAGTGATTGGCTGCACATCAGTGGAAAAATAAAATCATTCTTTATTAAGTCCAAAATAAAAACATGATGCAGGCATGGAGCACATAGACTGATGTGTTTGGCGCCCCCTAGTGGCGCTTAATCATAGCCTTATGAAATGCTATCTCTTGTGCACAACATTTGGTGTGTGTGTGTGTATATATATATATTTCAAACTAAATATTGCAATAGCGGACTCACCAGGTGAATTACACTAATGCAAACTGAGTTGCGCACACTTTCAACAAATGATCACAAAAAAATGCAATGTATCACAATTGGGATGTTAGTAATAAGCTATTAAGTGATGTATAATAAACAGCAGTGTGGTCACAAAAATATAACTTGCAAGGTTCAGACTATTTATCTGAAATATAAAATCTGTGTGTAACACAATAATAAACTTAGAATTATAAAAGCAAAGTCTTATCCTTTAATTGATGTTACAGAGACAAAATTTCCAGGAGAGATGAAATCAGTGCTGCTCGTCAAAAAACCACTCAGGGTTCTGATTGGGTGATGAGGTACAGCTGCGATTATCTAAAAAAACAAGCGCACAGAGACACCTCTCATGGTGCAGATCAATTTAATTTAATACAAACATATAAAAAACAAACAACTTTTAGGGTAATCCCTACTCACAAGTAAAACCTCAATCAAATGAGGTAAGTTGAAGCAGATGGATATTCAAAGTGTCCCCACTTATAACCGGTATGTCACCAAGCTGATCAAGCCTCTGACTAAGCAGTTGAAACGCGTAAGGCGACGCCCACCTTACGTCAATCTCGATACACAAGCTGGATTAGAGTTCTGTGTAACTCACGGAGACCCACAGCGTTTCTTTACAGCTCCAAATAGAGCGATATTTATTTAATTTTGAAGTGGGTGGAGCAGTTGAACAGAAGGTTGTCAATAGTCCAGTAACTGCTTACTCTGCTGCAAAGTGTCCCTTGAAATCTTTTTGAAATGTTGGCAACTATGCTATACAGAGCCACAAAGACTTATATATCAGTACACATTGCCTATACTCTTATTATAAGATCAGAATACTTAAATATCCTTCTCTGATTCAGACAGATATATTATTCACCATCTGTGGTTCCCAGGTCTCAGTTTGGACTATTAATTTGTCACAGTGTCCTGGTCTATAAATATACATTTGTGTTTTTTTTTCAGCTAGAGTTTATCTGTGCCTCTGTATTATGTGCCTGTATGTGTCAGATTCTGCATGCATCACTGCACAACATTACCTAAGAACTTTCATCAGTTCCTATGTACTTTATGCATCCGATTCACTGAAGCGATTCTTCCTTCTTAGAAACTAAGCTGCCCAGAATAATATAGGAACTAGTGAAGGGAAGAAGCGGGAGAGATCCCTTTATGGAATTTTGCCTAGTGTGCATAAGTACAATAATACTACTTTATGCATCATTGTGTTTGTGTGTTAAAGTGGGTGTGTGTACCCATGCATGTGTGTGTGTGTGTTTGTGTGTGTAGATATTCCTGAGTATTAGACTATGTGTGTATTAGTAGTCCATTTTATTTTTTTAATAGCTACAAATAGCAGTAGTTTGCCTGTATCTATCAGAGTACAATGTTTCTGCGTGTAGCAATGTTTGTGTGCATTATACTCAGAGGTAAACTGTTATATGTGTGCGCCACATGCCCCCTTGGCTTCCAGCACATCTGTTTGTCCGGAGAGTATGTAAAAATCTAAAGAGAACCAGTGTTCTGTCAAGAACACCAATTCCTCGAAAACTCCAATCTGACATCACTTCTGGTGACTCTTCTATTTTCACTATTCACTATCTATTTTGCCTGTCTTGGGGGGTGCACCGACGAACCCTCGGGCATACACCCCAAGTAAACCTTGGGGAATGAGGTTTAGAAGGGGGGCTTCGCAACCCTTGAACCCCCAGGCGGAGGCAAAATAGGTAGTGAAGATAGGCTTTCACAGTGCCCATCTGATTAGTTGTGAATCCTGTCACTCACTGAGACTCGAACCAATCAGATGTATGGAATCACCGGAAGTGCTGTCAGATTGGAGTTTTTGATGTATTGGAGTTCTCGATAGAACACCGGATGTGCTGACCTGGAGTGTGTATACAAAAGCGGTGGATCACTCCGCCAAAAATGTCCAAAAGAACACAAAGAAATACAAACTTCAAGTATGCATAAAAATATTTAGTTATGCAAATAAATATGCAAAAAGTGAATAGACAGCATGGCCAGGCAGCAAAAACAACAACCGTCTAAAGTGTTTCACGCTCCTAGTGGCGCTTACTCATATGTGCCACTAGGGGGAGAGTGAAACGCGTTAAACAGTTGTTTTTTGGCTTCCTGGTCATGCTTCACTTTTTGCATATTTATTTGCAGAGATAAATATTTTTGTTTTTATGCATACTTGAAGTGTGCATTTCTTTGTGTTCTTTTGTACACTGTTATATATTGGCATACTGATAGCACATTGATATGAACATTCAAACTCATAAAAACAGACACTCATAAATGTATGCATATTTATACGCAGACATAATAATACATACAGGTTTACTGATATACATGCAAACTGATACACACATGCATAAACATACAAACAAATGATCTGATACCTTGTATAATCATACACACGGATTGTCTGATGCACACAGACAAACTGATATACAAAGGCTGTCTAATATACCCTTGCACACATTTATACACACAAATTGTCTGATACACACATGCATAACCATACTAACAAATTATTTGCCTGATACAAACACCAGGATACACAGATTGTCTACTACACATAAAGTTACACACAAATTGTCTGATACACACAAGGACAATTATATAAAATGATGGTCAATAAAAATAAGCACCCGATACAAGGATTTTCTGATACACACAAACAAACTAATACAGAAAGTTGCCCCATACACATAGGCAAATTTACACACACAAATGGTTTGATACCAACATGCACACTGATGCACGTAGACACTATGAGGCCAACTTATAAAGTCGTCAACTGTGCTGCATTCGCCGGCACCAATATGCTCGCCTAACATTGCGGCCGCGGACCTGAATACGCTCTCCATATTTAACAAAAAAGCTGTCAAAAAGCAGCGCACCAAGTACGGGGCGATAAGCAGCGGACTGTTGTTAACTAACAATCATCAATCTCGCTGCTATTCGGCTTTTTACCAACTTTATTTATACCGTCAGTACGCGCTGCCACTATACTAAAATGTTTAACCCCTATCCTGCCACTCCAGGACCCCGCCGCAAATAAATAAAGTTATTAACCCCTATCCCGCTGCTCCCGGAGCCCACCGCAACTCTAATAAAGTTATTAACCTCTACCCCCCTGCTCCCAGAGCCCACCACAACTCTAATAAAGTTATTAACCCCTATCCCGCTGCTCCCGGAGCCCACCACAACGCTAATAAAGTTATTAACCCCAATTCCGCCGCTCCCCGACACCGCCGCAACTAACTAAATGTTTTAACTCCTATCCCTCGGCTCCCGGAGCCCACCGCAACTAAATAAATGTATTAACCTCTAAACCCCTGGCCTCCCACATCACTACAACTTACTAAACTTATTAACCCCTAAATCGCTAGCCCCCCCACATCGCCATAAACTAAATTAACCTATTAACCCCTAAACCTAACAACCCGCTAACTTTATATTAAAATTACATCATCCCTATCGAAATAATAAATTTTAACTTACCTTTAGAATTAAAATAAACTATATACTATTATACTAAAATTACATCAAACTATATTAAACTATTAATTAACCTACCCTAACTATTATACTAAAATTACATTAAACTATATTAAACTATTAATTAATCTACCCTAACTATTATACTAAAATTACATTAAACTACAAATTGAATTAACTAAATTACATATTTAAAAACCTAACCCTACTCAAATTATTTAAATCTACTATTAAAATTTACAAAGTTACAAAAAACTAACAACTAAGTTACACAAAATAACAAACACTAAGGCCTAGATTTAGAGTTCGGCGGTAAAAGGCCTGTTAACGCTCCGCGGGTTTTTTTCTGGCCGCACCATAAATTTAACTCTGGTATCGAGAGTTCAAACAAATGCTGCGTTAGGCTCCAAAAAAGGAGCGTAGAGCATTTTTACCGCAAATGCAACTCTCGATACCAGAGTTGCTTACGGACGCGGCCGGCCTCAAAAACGTGCTCGTGCACGATTCTCCCATAGGAAACAATGGGGCTGTTTGAGCTGAAAAAAAACCTAACACCTGCAAAAAAGCAGCGTTCAGCTCCTAACGCAGCCCCATTGTTTCCTATGGGGAAACACTTCCTACGTCTGCACCTAACACCCTAACATGTACCCCGAGTCTAAACACCCCTAACCTTACACTTATTAACTCCTAATCTGCCGCCCCCGCTATCGCTGACCCCTGCATTACACTTTTAACCCCTAATCTGCCGCTCCGTAAACCGCCGCCACCTACGTTATCCCTATGTACCCCTAATCTGCTGCCCTAACATCGCCGACCCCTATGTTATATTTATTAACCCCTAATCTGCCCCCCACAACGTCGCCGACACCTGCCTACACTTATTAACCCCTAATCTGCCGAGCGGACCTGAGCGCTACTATAATAAATGTATTAACCCCTAATCCGCCTCACTAACCCTATAATAAATAGTATTAACCCCTAATCTGCCCTCCCTAACATCGCCGACACCTACCTTCAATTATTAACCCCTAATCTGCCGACCGGAGCTCACCGCTATTCTAATAAATGTATTAACCCCTAAAGCTAAGTCTAACCCTAACACTAACACCCCCCTAACTTAAATATAATTTACATCTAACGAAATAAATTAACTCTTATTAAATAACTTATTCCTATTTAAAGCTAAATACTTACCTGTAAAATAAATCCTAATATAGCTACAATATAAATTACATTTATATTATAGCTATTTTAGGATTAATATTTATTTTACAGGCAACTTTGTAATTATTTTAACCAGGTACAATAGCTATTAAATAGTTAAGAACTATTTAATAGTTACCTAGTTAAAATAATTACAAATTTACCTGTAAAATAAATCCTAACCTAAGTTATAATTAAACCTAACACTACCCTATCAATAAAATAATTAAATAAACTACCTACAATTACCTACAATTAACCTAACACTACACTATCAATAAATTAATTAAACACAATTGCTACAAATAAATACAATTAAATAAACTATCTAAAGTACAAAAAATAAAAAAGAACTAAGTTACAGAAAATAAAAAAATATTTACAAACATAAGAAAAATATTACAACAATTTTAAACTAATTACACCTACTCTAAGCCCCCTAATAAAATAACAAAGACCCCCAAAATAAAAAATTCCCTACCCTATTCTAAAATACAAAAATTACAAGCTCTTTTACCTTACCAGCCCTGAACAGGGCCCTTTGCGGGGCATGCCCCAAGAAGTTCAGCTCTTTTGCCTGTAAAAGAAAACATACAATACCCCCCCCCCAACATTACAACCCACCACCCACATATCCCTAATCTAACCCAAACCCCCCTTAAATAAACCTAACACTAATCCCCTGAAGATCTTCCTACCTTGTCTTCACCATACCAGGTTCACCGATCCGTCCTGGCTCCAAGATCTTCATCCAACCCAAGCGGGGGTTGGCGATCCATAATCCGGTGCTGAAGAGGTCCAGAAGAGGCTCCAAAGTCTTCATCCTATCCGGCAAGAAGAGGACATCCGGACCGGCAAACATCTTCTCCAAGCCGCATCTTCTATCTTCTTCCATCCGGTGCGGAGCGGGTCCATCTTGAAGCAGGCGACGCGGATCCATCCTCTTCTTCCGATGTCTCCCGACGAATGACGGTTCCTTTAAGGGACGTCATCCAAGATGGCGTCCCTCGAATTCCGATTGGCTGATAGGATTCTATCAGCCAATCGGAATTAAGGTAGGAATTTTCTGATTGGCTGATGGAATCAGCCAATCAGAATCTAGTTCAATCCGATTGGCCGATCCAATCAGCCAATCAGATTGAGCTCGCATTCTATTGGCTGATCGGAACAGCCAATAGAATGCAAGCTCAATCTGATTGGCTGATTGGATCAGCCAATCGGATTGAACTTGATTCTGATTGGCTGATTCCATCAGCCAATCAGAAAATTCCTACCTTAATTCCGATTGGCTGATAGAATCCTATCAGCCAATCGGAATTCGAGGGACGCCATCTTGGATGACGTCCCTTAAAGGAACCGTCATTCGTCGGGAGACATCGGAAGAAGAGGATGGATCCGCGTCGCCTGCTTCAAGATGGACCCGCTCCGCACCGGATGGAAGAAGATAGAAGATGCGGCTTGGAGAAGATGTTTGCCGGTCCGGATGTCCTCTTCTTGCCGGATAGGATGAAGACTTTGGAGCCTCTTCTGGACCTCTTCAGCACCGGATTATGGATCGCCAACCCCCGCTTGGGTTGGATGAAGATCTTGGAGCCAGGACGGATCGGTGAACCTGGTATGGTGAAGACAAGGTAGGAAGATCTTCAGGGGATTAGTGTTAGGTTTATTTAAGGGGGGTTTGGGTTAGATTAGGGGTATGTGGGTGGTGGGTTGTAATGTTGGGGGGGGGGTATTGTATGTTTTCTTTTACAGGCAAAAGAGCTGAACTTCTTGGGGCATGCCCCGCAAAGGGCCCTGTTCAGGGCTGGTAAGGTAAAAGAGCTTGTAATTTTTGTATTTTAGAATAGGGTAGGGAATTTTTTATTTTGGGGGTCTTTGTTATTTTATTAGGGGGCTTAGAGTAGGTGTAATTAGTTTAAAATTGTTGTAATATTTTTCTTATGTTTGTAAATATTTTTTATTTTCTGTAACTTAGTTCTTTTTTATTTTTTGTACTTTAGATAGTTTATTTAATTGTATTTATTTGTAGCAATTGTGTTTAATTAATTTATTGATAGTGTAGTGTTAGGTTAATTGTAGGTAATTGTAGGTAGTTTATTTAATTATTTTATTGATAGGGTAGTGTTAGGTTTAATTATAACTTAGGTTAGGATTTATTTTACAGGTAAATTTGTAATTATTTTAACTAGGTAACTATTAAATAGTTCTTAACTATTTAATAGCTATTGTACCTGGTTAAAATAATTACAAAGTTGCCTGTAAAATAAATATTAATCCTAAAATAGCTATAATATAAATATAATTTATATTGTAGCTATATTAGGATTTATTTTACAGGTAAGTATTTAGCTTTAAATAGGAATAAGTTATTTAATAAGAGTTAATTTATTTCGTTAGATGTAAATTATATTTAAGTTAGGGGGGTGTTAGTGTTAGGGTTAGACTTAGCTTTAGGGGTTAATACATTTATTAGAATAGCGGTGAGCTCCGGTCGGCAGATTAGGGGTTAATAATTGAAGGTAGGTGTCGGCGATGTTAGGGAGGGCAGATTAGGGGTTAATACTATTTATTATAGGGTTAGTGAGGCGGATTAGGGGTTAATACATTTATTATAGTAGCGCTCAGGTCCGCTCGGCAGATTAGGGGTTAATAAGTGTAGGCAGGTGTCGGCGACGTTGTGGGGGGCAGATTAGGGGTTAATAAATATAACATAGGGGTCGGCGATGTTAGGGGCAGCAGATTAGGGGTACATAGGGATAACGTAGGTGGCGGCGATTTGCGGTCGGAAGATTAGGGGTTAATTATTTTAAGTAGCTTGCGGCGACGTTGTGGGGGGGCAAGTTAGGGGTTAATAAATATAATATAGGGGTCGGCGGGGTTAGGGGCAGCAGATTAGGGGTACATAAGTATAACGTAGGTGGCGGTCGGCAGATTAGGGGTTAAAAATTTTAATCGAGTGGCGGCGATGTGGGGGGACCTCGGTTTAGGGGTACATAGGTAGTTTATGGGTGTTAGTGTACTTTAGGGTACAGTAGTTAAGAGCTTTATAAACCGGCGTTAGCCAGAAAGCTCTTAACTCCTGCTATTTTCAGGCGGCTGGAATCTTGTCGTTAGAGCTCTAACGCTCACTGCAGAAACGACTCTAAATACCGGCGTTAGAAAGATCCCATTGAAAAGATAGGCTACGCAAATGGCGTAGGGGGATCTGCGGTATGGAAAAGTCGCGGCTGAAAAGTGAGCGTTAGACCCTTTAATCACTGACTCCAAATACCAGCGGGCGCCCAAAACCAGCGTTAGGAGCCTCTAACGCTGGTTTTGACGGCTACCGCCGAACTCTAAATCTAGGCCTAAGTTACACAAAATAACAAACACTAAGTTACACAAAATAAAAAAAATAAATGATCAAATATTTAAACTAATTACACCTAATCTAAGAGCCCTATGAAAATAAAAAAGCCCCGTCAAAATAAAAAAAAACCTAGCCTACAATAAACTACCAATGGCCCTAAAAAAGGGCCTTTTGCGGGGCATTGCCCCAAAGAAATCAGCTCTTTTACCTGTAAATAAAAATAACCTAAGCTCCCCATTGCCCTGAAAAGGTCATTTGGATAGGCATTGCCCTTAAAAGGGCATTTAGCTCTTTTTTCCTTGCCCAAAGTCCCTAATCTAAAATTAAAACCCACCCAATAAACCCTTAAAAAAACCTAACACTAATCCCCGAAGATCCACTTACAGTTTTTGAAGACCCGACATTCATCCTCAATGAAGCGGCACAAGTTCATCCAAGCGGGCCGAAGTCTTCATCCAGACGGCATCTTCTATCTTCCTCCATTCGGCACGGAGCGGCTCCATCTTCAAGACTTCCGGCGCGGAGCATCCTCTTCAATCAACGTCTTCTGGAACAGTGAAGTTTCCTTTAAATTACGTCATCCAAGATGGCGTCCCTTAGATTCCGATTGGCTGATAGAATTCTATCAGCCAATCGGAATTGAGGTTGAAAAAATCCTATTGGCTGTTGCAATCAGCCAATAGGATTGAGCTTGCATTCTATTGGCTGTTCCAATCAGCCAATAGAATGCAAGCTCAATCCTATTGGCTGACTTAAAAAACTGTAAGTGGATCTTCGGGGGTTAGTGTTAGGTTTTTTTAAGGGTTTATTGGGTGGGTTTTAATTTTAGATTAGGGACTTTGGGCGGAAAAAGAGCTAAATGCCCTTTTAAGGGCAATGCCCATCCAAATGCCCTTTTCAGGGCAATGGGGAGCTTAGGTTTTTTAGATAGAATTTTATTTGGGGGGTTGGTTGTGTGGGTGGTGGGTTTTACTGTTGGGGGGTTGTTTGTATTTTTATTTACAGGTAAAAGAGCTGATTTCTTTGGGGCAATGCCCGCAAAAGGCCCTTTTAAGTAGTTGGTAGTTTATTGTAGGCTAGGGGGTATTTGGGGGGGGGGGGGGCTTTTTATTTTCATAGGGCTCTTAGATTAGGTGTAATTAGTTTAAATATTTGATCATTTATTTTTTATTTTGTGTAACTTAGTGTTTGTTATTTTGTGTAACTTAATGTTTAACCCAACAGTTGCCCTCATCTCCCCACTAATATCATTCCCACCTTTGCAGTCCCCACCTCCTATTTCCCACCCTCCTACCCATCTAAATTGTAAGTTCCCACGGGAATAGGGCCCTCAATTCCCCCTGTATTTGTCTGTAAGATTTTTTCTCTTATTTTATTGTTTCTCCGTTGTACTTTTATCCTTGTACCCATGGGCAGCGCTGCGGAATCTAGTTGTTAGTTTTTTGTAAATTTGTCATTTTTAATTGTAGATTTTAAATTATTTGAGTAGAGTTAGGTTTTTAAATATGTAATTTAGTTAATTTAATTTGTAGTTTAATGTAATTTTAGTATAATAGGGTAGATTAATTATTAGTTTAATATAGTTTAATGTAATTTTAGTATAATAGTTAGGGTAGGAAAATTAATAGTTTAATATGGTTTAATGTAATTCTAAACGTAAGTTTAAATTTATTATTAATGATGATGTAATTTTAATGTACAGTTAGCGGGTTGTTAGGTTTAGGGGTTAATAAGTTAATTTAGTTTATGGCGATGCGGGGGGGTTGGCGGTTTAGGGGTTAAAAGGTTTAGTAAGTGATAGTGATGTGGGAGGCCAGGGGTTTAGGGGTTAATAATTTTATTTGGTTGGCAGCGGGGTCCGGGAGCAGCGGGATAGGGGTAAATAACATTATAGGTGGCGATGTCGGGGAGGCAGATTAGGGGTGTTTAGACTCTGGGCTTATGTTAGGGTGTTAGGTGTAAACGTAATTTGTTTTCTACCATAGAAATCAATGGGATATCTGGCAGCATCGAACATAAGCTTTTGCTGCTTTCAGACTCCCATTGATTCCTATCGCATCCGTGGCCTCCAGGGCGGCGGATTGAAAACCATGTACGCTGGGCCGGAATAGTGGCGAGCGTACCTGTTAGAAGTTTGATAAATGGCAAAAGTAGTCAGATAGTACCGAATTTGTATTCGGAACATCTGTAATGACGTAAGCATCGATCTGTGTTGGACTGAGACCAGCGGATCGTATGTTACGTCACAGATTTCAACTTTTGCCGGTCTGTAGGCTTTGATAAATGAGGCAAATCAGGCTCGCCACAATTACGCTGCGGAATTCCGGCGTATTTGCGGTTGACGGCTTGATAAATAGGCCTCTATGATACATCTGGGAACCCCTTTGTTGCAGGAAAAAAATCAAACACTAGTCTTCAAATTAAATATTAAAAATGTGTGCCCCTTACCACCAATATGTGCGTTAGTTATAAATTCACTCTATTCTGGCATCTGATATCTACAGTTATTGAGAGCTTGCATTTTTTTTATTTTATTTGTTTGCACAATATAACTTTCTTTTGACAACCCAAATGAAAGTCCTGATTTATTACTGACTGTTAAGGATTCAATCATTCTTTTTGTAGGAAAAAAATATTCAGCTGAGATAAGCAAAAGTGCATATAGTAGAAGTGTGCATATGAATTAAATATAAAGTATCTCTAAATAATATATGTTGTTTCAGGTGTATATTGTGGATCGCCAGACTTCTTTAAAGGGATAATAAACCCAATTTTTTTCTTTCATGATTCAGATAGAGCATGCCATTTTAAGCAACTTTCTAATTTGCTCCTATTAATTTTTCTTCATTCTGTTGGTATCTTTATTTGAAAAGCAGGAAAGTAAGCTTAGGAGCCAGCCCATATTTGGTTCAGCACCTGGATAACACTTGCTGATTGAATGACTACACATTTAGACACCAATCAGCAATCGCTACCCAGGTTCTGAACCAAAAATGGGCCGGCTTCTAAGCTTTACATTCAAGCTTTTTAAAATAAAGATACAAAGAGAACAAAGAAAAATTGATAATAGGAGTAAATTAGAAAGTTGCTTAAAATTGCATGCTCTATCTGAATCATGAAAGTTTAATTTTGACTAGACTGTCCCTTTAATGCACTTTTTTTAAAGGGACAGTCTAGGCCAAAATAAACTTTCATGATTCAGATATAGCATGTAATTTTAAACAATTTTCCAATTTACTTTTATCACCAATTTTGCTTTGTTCTCTTGGTATTCTTAGTTGAAAGCTTAACCAAGGAGGTTCATATGCTAATTTCTTAGACCTTGAAGCCCACCTCTTTCAGATTGCATTTTAACAGTTTTTCACCACTAGAGGGTGTTTCATATAGATAACACTGTGCTCGTGCACATGAAGTTATCTGGGAGCAGGCACTGATTGGCTAAACTGCAAGTCTGTCAAAAGAACTGAAAAAGGGGCAGTTTGCAGAGGCTTAGATACAAGATAATCACAGAGGTTAAAAGTATATTAATACAACTGTGTTAGTTATGCAAAACTGGGAAATGGGTAATAAATGGATTATCTATCTTTTAAAACAATAACAATTCTGGTGTAGACTGTCCCTTTAACAAACCAGTCTTTATTAGCTGTAAATGTTTCTGATGTATCTCATTTTCCTCTTATATGTGTGTATCCGTTGGTTACATTCTGTCTGATTAGCTACTAGTCCTTCTTTCCATTTCTTCAAGCAAATAGCTTTTAAAATAAGTTACCTTTGTTGCAGACAATTTTAAGGCTTGAAGAAACTATTATCTTCCTTGCATTTTATTATTTTTCTTACGGTAGATGTTACATGAAAGGCAAAAATGATCTTTCATGATTCAGATTGAGCATA